>NC_074668.1:21880160-22107660 GCF_029448725.1 Salvelinus fontinalis | reverse complement strand
ATGTGGTCCTGCAAATCAATGATTCTCAATTGGTCGGTTGCGGCCCATATTTGGGTCGCATGAGGTTTCGAGTGGGTCACGGCATCTGAGTAAAAAAAAAATGTAATTGAAAAATACTCCAGTCTGAACGTAGATGACTTAAACCAGGTAGAGCATGAGTAGAAATGATAATGTACTTACATTTTGAAAAAATGTATTCTCAGACATGTTTTTCTTCAATCACAGTATTTTCAAAATAGAGCTATTAGCAGCACTATTTTGCTCAATTGATCAATCTGCTCCACTACAGCCCCGTCGATGAGACTGGGTGCGTGTTCGGTCCTCCTTTTCCTGTAGTCCAAACTTCTCCTTTGTCTTGATCACCTTGAGGGAGAGGTTGCTGTCCTGGCACCACACGGCCAGGTCTCTGACCTCCTCCCTATAGGCTGTTTCATCGTTGTCGGTGATCAGTCCTACCACTGTTGTGTCATCGGCAAATTTGATGATGGTGTTGTGGTCATGCCTGGCCATGCAGTCATGAGTGAGTACAGGAGGGGATTGAGCCGCACCCCTGAGGGGGCCCCGTGTTAAGGGTCAGTGTAAGTGTTGTTACCTACACTTACCACCTGGGGGCGGCCCGTCAGGAGGTCCAGGATCCAGTTGCAGAGGGAGGTGTTTAGTCCCAGGGTCCTTAGCTTAGTGATGAGCTTTGAGGGCACTATGGTGTTGAACGCTGAGCTGTAGTCAATGAATAGCATTCTCACATAGGTGTTCCTTTTGTCCAGGTGGGAAAGGGCAGAGTTGAGTGCCCACACACACACACCACACACAGATTGTATTTTGGCAATTCCTTTTCACGATGCGAATATTGGATCGTGACTGAGACAACCTGGTTCAATTTGGGTCCCGAGGCAGAACCAGTTGAGAACCACTGCTGTAAATTGTATTAGAACTGGCAGTACTTTCCATTGATGTGATCTACACAAGGCAATGTCAAAAGAACAAACTAAAGTTCTGAAGGACCAGAGGAGGTGGAAAGCTGACTTCTAGTCAGAGTGAACAGGGGAGGGTGGAAAGCTGACTTCTAGTCAGAGTGAACAGGGGAGGGTGGAAAGCTGACTTCTAGTCAGAGTGAACAGGGGAGGGTGGAAAGCTGACTTCTAGTCAGAGTGAACAGGGGAGGGGTGGAAAGCTGACTTCTAGTCAGAGTGAACAGGGGAGGGTGGAAAGCTGACTTCTAGTCAGAGTGAACAGGGGAGGGTGGAAAGCTGACTTCTAGTCAGAGTGAACAGGGGAGGGTGGAAAGCTGACTTCTAGTCAGAGTGAACAGGGGAGGGTAGAAAGCTGACTTCTAGTCAGAGTGAACAGGGGAGGGTGGAAAGCTGACTTCTAGTCAGAGTGAACAGGGGAGGGTGGAAAGCTGACTTCTAGTCAGAGTGAACAGGGGAGGGTGGAAAGCTGACTTCTAGTCAGAGTGAACAGGGGAGGGTGGAAAGCTGACTTCTAGTCAGAGTGAACAGGGGAGGGTGGAAAGCTGACTTCTAGTCAGAGTGAACAGGGGAGGGTGGAAAAGGAAAAAAGAGAATAGGGATAAAGAGAGAAACAGAGAGAAAGAGAGGGCAGGTCTGAGCTGTACACCTGCCCCTGCATCTTCACTCTCAGGCTCTCCCCATCAGTCCTCAGCTCCTCCAAGCACCCTTCTCATAGCCTTTTGCTTTGTATGCTAAAAAATAATGGGTTTGCCTTAACTAAAACTCCTTTCAAATACGAGAGGGTAAAAGTGAGTTAATTTGGGAGCATACTGTAGCTTGTGATTCATTAAATCTACTCATCTCAGCTTTGGATGTAATGACTGTAAATCATAACACCAGTGTTAAAATGAAGGTAGGAACATTCTTTCTCTCTCTCACTCAATAATCCTAACACTGACGTGGTCTTTTCTAACCAGTGCATAGAATATCTGCTCAAAATAACCCCATTGTGTCAATCAACAACACGCCTGCCTTGACAGGGAGGGCATCACACACACACACAAACACACACCCCAACCCCAGTAACGTTTTAATTTCACACAGTGACGCCTGAGGGTCAACTCATACCTGACCTGTAGCACGTACATAGCAGGAATCCTTCACAGAACTCCCGCCCACACATCACTGAAACGACCCCCACACACACCACACGCAAGTAAAAAACCATACATTGCCTTCCCCCCCAACCCACCTGCAGTACACACACTCAACAAGACGCTGTCGACAGCAATAGAACCAAGACCGCAGTTACTGCCGGTTGTCATCTACACATGAAAATGGTGATGGCTTTCATTTTCTGTCAGTCTATCTTTTTCCACCACAGGCAGTGTGGTGATCACCAACACATTTTTAATTAGTCAACGAGGAGCGTGAGCACAGAGAAAGCAGGTCAGAGGAGAGCAGGTTCTCACGCCTACAATACCGAAACAAACAGGGAGTAGAAACAATGCAAGACACTGGCCATAGCAATGGATTGGAGCCGCTCTGATAGACTTCCTCTCTGTAGTCAGTCACGCACTAGAATGTCAGACCAGCAACCCACAATGTAGCCTACTGTAAATCTCACTCAGTAGCGGAAAAGTTATCAACTAAAGGCTACAGTGTTTCTAAAGAATATTGTGTTTATAAACAATTTATCTAAAAGGGTACATATACAAAGTGTAAAAAATGTCACGCTGGTATAAAGGATTTGGAGACAGGCGCAGGAATACATCTGGGTTTTTAATACACCCAAAACAAACACGTATACAAAACACTGGGATGTACCCAAACAAAAGAGCAAGGGTAAACCTCGTAGAACGACACAGGACTCGTAAAACACAATGCACAAAACACGCAGCACAGGCTGAGACAACACATAAGTACTCACACGACCAACGGACATGGGAACAATAATCGACAGCCCAATGGGGAAACAACGGGCACATTTCTACAAACACAGTGAGGAATTGGAACCAGGTGTGCATAATGACACAGTTCAGTGCAGCCTAGAAGGCCGGTGACGTTAACCTCCGGAACTGGTGAAGAGAATGAGCAGCAGTACCAGGGGGATCCTTGACACAAAACATTAGGAATAGCTTTCTAATGTTGAATTAAACCCCCTTTTGCTCTCAGAACAACCTCAAATCTACAGGGCATGAATTCCACAATGTGACTAAAGAGTTCCACAGGGATGCTGGCCCATGTTGACTCCAACGCTTTCCACAGTTGTGTCAAGTTGGCTGGATGTTTTTTGGGTGGTGGACCATTCTTGATACACATCGGAAAATGTTGAGCGTGAAACACCCACCAGCGTTGCTGTTCTTGACACACTCAAACCGGTGCGCCTGGCACTTACTACCATACCCCGTTCAAAGGCACTTAAATCATCACTCTCTGAATGGCACACATACACAATCCATGTCTCAATTGTCCCAAGGCTTAAAAATCATTCTTTAACCTGTCTCCTCCCCTTCATCTACACTGATTGAAGTGGATTTAACAAGTGACATCAATAAGGGATCATAGCTTTCACCTGGATTCACCTGGTCAGTCTATGTCATGGAAAGAGCAGGTGTTCCTAATGTTCTGTACACTCAGTGGTACAGTATACACATTCTATAATGTCTTTATAGTCATAGCATAACATGAAGTAGTCACAGGTTCAACATGTTGATTAGTCATAAGCTGCTGTGGAGTTTCAAGCATGTTGATTTCCATGCTAAAATAGCATAGCACATTCATGTCTCATGGGATGAAATTACAAACAACAGTGTTTGTGTGTCTAATGTCATGTTCTGCATATGTAACACTCATGTAGTGTTCCGTGACAGTGTGTGATGCATAAATGGGGTTACTGGCTTCTCTACACTGGCTTTCCATCATCAGGAGAAAGAGAGAAATGGTGGAGATGCAGCACTGAGGTTATGTATGGCAGTGTGAACCCTATCAGACTGGCAAGTGTCAGGGAGAGTGTTAGGGTATGATAGCATTGGCTGATAAGCTCCTGTGTTGTGCTATGGGAGTTGGTGGAGTGAAAGGGGATCAGTCCACAGCAGTGTTAAGGGGTTCAAACACCCCTCTGGGAAGGTGAATGGATCGATCCACGTTGGATATGAACCAACCCATTTCCAGCCTCCAGACAGATATTCTTCCACACACACACACATGTACGGATGCACTTATGCAGGCACAAGTTGGAAAATACATTTTTTACACTTCACCACAGACTGGTATCTTCTCTTCACAAGCCAGTGCTGAACTGAGATCTGTGTAACCCCTGTGTTTAAAATGGCAGTAGCATGTAGATGTGCCTGGCAGGATTATAGAGAGAGTGGCCCTGCTGCACAGGCTGTGGTGTGTGCTGCTGCCGCCATGCTTCACTGAATACAGGGAGAAGAAGAGTTAAAATAGAGCTGCTGTGGTCTCATTAGGGTAGTATGGGCGATGGGTTTGGTATGTGTGTAGGTCTATGGTCTGGATCCTACCCATTGGTGGTCTGGGTTTGCCCAAAGCCACAGGAGACTGTCCAGATTCCGGACAGCGTGAAGAGAGAGAACACACACCACCCAAATGACAGAGCACTCACACTCAACCTGGCTCACCATGGACACACAAGCATAACACAACACTGCTGTGTCCAGCCTCTAGCTCCATCCACAGCTGCAGTAGACAGAATCCCCACTGGCATATAAACCATGGTCTTCCCAAGGAAGAATACGAGGCCCTACAGCAGTCTGATTGATTGTGGTTTTGCACCTGTCCTTCACATAGCAAACATCCACTGTAAACAAATGTATTGAAAGCCCTAAACAGAGCTGAGGCTACATTTTCATGTAAATGGTGGCAGTGCATCAATATGGCATTGCCTCTCACCAGGGCCCTATATGAAGACAGATCAATAGGACAGCCATAGCTTGAGGAGCCTATCACAGTTTTTAGGAGGAGAGGGTGTCCAGGATGTCGTCCGTCTGGACCTTTTGTGACAGTTTTATCCCAGCTGAGGGGGAAGGTAACACGGAGAATGCCACAATGAGGAGCGATAAACGTCAGGCCCAGCGCCATGGTAATGGCTGACAAATGGTTGTCTGGCTCCTCTCTCTATCTCAGCCACCCAGTCCTAGACACGTGCAGCTCTCTGTTATACTCTATAGGAGGGCACAATGACAGGAAGAGCAAAAAAGAAATCACCCACGGCACTGCTTTAGGCAAGTTTGACAGGCAGCCATGCTAAGTTACTGCCTCTGTCACATTCACACCAGCTAATATGATTTCAATCCACATAGCAAAACATTATTGTTAGCCAATGCTGTGAAACCTAAGTGAGTTGATATTTTATGAAAAAGGAATAGACCGCACTAGCTGGTATGGGACACAGTCTTTTCACACCATTTCAACTGGTGGGCGGTGCTATACGTCACAATGGGCGTGGGTTTCAAAGTGCAACTTAAGGATTGTCTGATACGCGTCCACGTTCAACCGAGAACCCTCCTTCTAGGACCTCATTCAGAAATTAAGGGTTTATACTTTATAATTGCACTTTCATACTAATACATCATTTTGCATTATTTGAACTAACGATAGCTAGCTACCAAGTGACCAAAAGGCTTCTCAACAGCTTTTACCCCCAAGTCATAAGACTCCTGAACAGGTAATGAAATGGCTACCCGAACTATTTGCATTGTGTGTCTGTGTCCCCCGCCAACCCTTCTTTTACGCTGCTGCTACTCTCTGTTTATCATCTATGCATAGTCACTTTAACTATACATTCATGTACATATTACCTCAATTAGATCGATTAACCGATGCCCCCGCACATTGACTCTGTACCGGTACCACCTGTATATAGCCTCGCTACTGTTATTTTCACTGTCATATTACTGTTTATTTTTTCTTTACTTATCTATTGTTTACATAATACCTTTTTTTACTTAGGGCTTGTAAGTAGGTAAGCATTTCACTGTAAGGTCTACACCTGTTGTATTTGGCATACGTGACAAATAAACTTTGACTTGATTTGAAGTGGCTGTTTCCCCAAAAGTGAACGATGTGTAACTCATGTTTTGTTTGCTAGCCAACCAACAATGCCAATGCCGCTACCAAGACAATCTACTAAGATTACCTGAATAGAATATATGAAACTGATCATGACTAGACTTCATCTATACTGAACAATAATATAAATGCAACATGTAAAGTGTTTTTATTTAGTTTTTATTTCACCTTTATTTAACCAGGTAGGCAAGTTGAGAACAAGATCTCATTTACAATTGCGACCTGGCCAAGATAAAGCAAAGCAGTTCGACACATACAACAACACAGAGTTACACATGGAGAAAAACAAACATACAGTAAATAATACAGTAGAAAAAAAAATAAGTCTATATACAATGTGAGCAAATGAGGTGAGATAAGGGAGGTAAAGGCAAAAAAAAGGCCATGGTGGCGAAGTGAATACAATATAGCAAGTAAAACACTGGAATGATAGATTTGCAGTGGAAGAATGTGCAAAGTAAAGATAGAAATAATGGGGTGCAAAGGAGCAAAATAAAAAATAAAGAAAATACAGTAGGGGGAGAGGTAGTTGTTTGGGCTAAATTATAGATGGGCTATCTACAGGTGCAGTAATCTGTGAGCTGCTCTGACAGCTGGTGCTTAAAGCTAGTGTCGTGTCTTTACTGTCATTAAATTGAAGACTTAGTTTTTATCAAAGATTCTCTGTAATTAGTTATTACGCGATCAACTAAATAATAACGTAATAATTAACTAGGAAGTTGGGGCAACAGGGAAAGTAGTCAGATTACAAAGTTATAATTTCCCAATATAACCTTTCAGATATTTTCATATCTGATCAATAGTCTTCTGATTAATGATTTATTTATTTTACCTCACGTTAGTCTCATTCCAAACGTTGTAAATTGTTGGTTATCTGCACGAACCCAGTCTTCACCATGAGTCATCCATACATCAATTGTCTTAAATCATTTATTTATTACTAAGTAATTCACAGAAATGCATAAACAAACAAACATACTTAAAATGGTTACATGAAATGGTAGGAGAATAAGCCCTAGTGGGCTGAACCGGCATGGCGGCTTGTTAGACAAAGGGGAAATGGGGGGGGGGGGGGGGGGGGGGGGGGGGTCGACCAAGAAGTCACTGCAGAGTTCATAATTATAACAATTGACATGCTAATCCTTTCCACATGAACGCTCACTCATTCGGGAACAATTGCAATCAATATATATATATATATATTTACGCTCAGTGTGTCGTCTTGATCGCTGGAGAAAAGTTAGTTTATGTTGGAGAGTTTCGTCCGTCTCTGTCTTGGTTATTGTGGATAGTTCAGAGTGACATTCGTTATAGAATGGATGTTTCGGCGGTTGTCGTTCTTCGCGTTCAATGATACCGAATTCCTAGCTGCAGACTAGTAATCAATATTTATTTATTTATTTTTATTTCACCTTTATTTAACCAGGTAGGCTAGTTGAGAACAAGTTCTCATTTGCAACTGCGACCTGGCCAAGATAAAGCATAGCAGTGTGAACAGACAACAACACAGAGTTACACATGGAGTAAACAATAAACAAGTCAATAACATGGTAGAAAAAAGAGAATCTATATACAATGTGTGCAAAAGGCATGAGGTAGGCAATAAATCGAGTAATTACAATTTAGCAGATTAACACTGGAGTGATAAATCATCAGATGATCATGTGCAAGAAGAGATACTGGTGTGCAAAAGAGCAGAAAAGTAAATAAATAAAAGCAGTATGGGGGGTGAGGTAGGTAAATTGGGTGGGTAGTTTACAGATGGACTATGTACAGCTGCAGCGATCGGTTAGCTGCTCGGATAGCAGATTTTTAAAGTTGTTGAGGGAGATAAAAGTCTCCAACTTCAGAGATTTTTGCAATTCGTTCCAGTCGCAGGCAGCAGAGAACTGGAAGGAAAGGCGTCCAAATTAGGTTTTGGCTTTAGGGATGATCAGTGAGATACACCTGCTGGAGCGCGTGCTACGGGTGGGTGTAGCCATCGTGACCAGTGAACTGAGATAAGGCGGCACTTTACCTAGCATAGGCTTGTAGATGACCTGGAGCCAGTGGGTCTGACGACGAACATGTAGCGAGGGCCAGCCGACTAGGGCATACAGGTCGCAGTGGTGGGTCGTATAAGGTGCTTTAGTATATCAAAGACTTGTTCTTATTCTGTCGGTATAGTCTAAGAGTTTAACCTGTTTGGGCTGCAGGGGCAGTATTGATTAGCCAGATAAAAGGTGCCCATTTCAAATGGCCTCGTACTCAATTCTTGCTCGTACAATATGCATATTATTATTACTATTGGATAGGAAACACTCTCTAGTTTCTAAAACCGTTTGAATTATATCTGTGAGTGAAACAGAACTCATTCTGCAGCAAACTTCCTGACAGGAAGTGGAAAGTCTGAAATTGAGGCTCTGTTCCAGGGGCTGCCTATTAAAGCCCTTGTTATTTATTAGATTAGATGCACTTCATACGTCTTCCACTAGATGTCGACAAGGAGTGAGAAGAAATGGACTGTGTAACTTGATCTGGGGTCGAATTACAGCTCATGGAATGACGTGTCCTCCATTTCCTGTTTTCAGGAAGGTGCGAAGAGAGACATGGATTTGCCTTCTGTTTAGCTATCGTTATAGGCGACTACTATCTCCGGCTTTGATTTTATTTGATACATGTGACCATATCATCGTAAAGTATGTTTTTTCAATATAGTTTAATCAGATTATTGAACATTTTTCGGGAGTTTTGCCGTGTTCCGTTCTCTGACTTTGTTGACGATGGAGCGATTCGTGCCACTTGGCTAGTGCGCTTCCTAAATCGAGAGGGAAAGTGTCCGTTCTAAATCCAAACAACGACTGTTCGGGACAAAGGACTCCTTGTCCAACATTCTGATGAAAGATCACCAAAAGTAAGAAACATTTTATGATGCTATTTCATATATCTGTCGTGCATGTGAACTAGTCGTCGGCGCCCAACGTTTGGGTACTCAGCTATACCGAAGCTGGATGTCGTAATGAAGTTATTGTTTAGAATTCTAACACTGCGATTTCATTAAGAACTAATGGATCTATCATTTCCTATACAACATGTATTTTTTAGTTATGTTTATGAATAGCTATTTGGTCAGAATATGTGTCAGAAAAAGTGTCAGAAAAATATCGTTGCTGTTTAGACGTTGTGGAAAAAGTAGCTAAGTTAGCACAATGTGTAACCACTGATTTCAGCTCTAAATATGCACATTTTCGAACAAAACATAAGTGTATGTATAACCTGATGTTATAGGACTGTCATCTGATGAAGAATATCAAGGTTAGTCAAAAATTATATATCTTTTGCTTGTTTGTTACGATCGCTAACCTTTTGCTACTGGGAAATGGCATGTCTTTCTGGCTATTGTGGTAAGCTAATATAACGCTATATTATGTTTTCGCTGTAAAACACTTAATAAATCGGAAATATTGGCTGGAATCACAAGATGCCTGTCTTTCATTTGCTGTACACTATGTATTTTTCAGAAATGTTTTATGATGAGTAATTAGGTATTTGACGTTGGTGTCTGTAATTATTATGGCTGCTTTCGGTGCAATTTCTGATTGTAGCTGCAATGTAAACTATGATTTATACCTGAAATATGCAAATTTTTCGAACAAAACATAGATTTATTGAATAACATGTTATAAGACTGTCATCTGATGAAGTTGTTTGTTGGTTAGTTTGGTTGGTTCTTGGTTAGTTAGGTTGGCTTTGTGCATGCTACCTGTGCTGTGAAAAATGTCTGTCCTTTGTATTTGGTGGTGAGCTAACATAAATATACGTGCTGTTTTCGCTGTAAAACATTTAAAAAATCGGACATGTTGGCTGGATTCACAAGATGTGTACCTTTCATTTGCTGTATTGGACTTGTGTGAAAGTTAAATATTAAAAAAATAATAATAATCTTTTGAATTTCGCGCCCTGCACTTGAAGTGGCTGTTGTCATAAGTGTACTGACGTCGGGCTTGCAGCCAGAAGAAGTTAACCACGTGGTATGGTTAAAGATTCAGCAATGGTACACAACCTTCGTTCCTCTCCTAATGGAGAAAAACATGGTCTAGTGATAATTTCTCAGAGTTGGGTTTTTATTAGGATTGCAGAAAGGGGCTGTCCCAGGATGTCTGACCCAACTGGGCTCAGGGGCGGGTCCTCGAATTTAGTTCAAATCAAAAGAAATTGTATTTTTCTTCATTAAACAGTCCAACATCATATTACACAATTATACGAACAGTATCATACTCACTCATTCATCTTATACAACAATTAGATGTAAACCTCATATCTGAGGCTATTATATAAACAGTGGTATGGTAATGTAGCCACACAGTCTCCCATGAGTTTCCCAAGTTGTGACAAACGGACCAGTTAATAGCTGGAATCTTCACCGATCTTTTATACTTTTTCCGGAACATGAAATCTGTTCGTACCTCAAGTTCTGTGAGGTGGAAGAAATCCCTTTGTTCTCTATGAAAGTTTTAGCCTCTGCTATACTGTGTGTCCATGAGGAGATTCTCAGGAATTTACGATGTCTCTCTGGCCACAGCATGGGTTGAAGGAGGAAAGGGGGAGACAGGGAGTGGCAGGGAGAGGGGGATGGGGCTTGATGTACCCAAACAGGCAACGTCATGACACTAGTGAGGGAGATAAGTGTTTCCAGTTTCAGAGATTTTTGTAGTTCATTCCAGTCATTGGCAGCAGAGAATTGGAAGGAGAGGCGGCCAAAGGAAGAATTGGTTTTGGGGGTGACCAGAGAGATATACCTGCTGGAGCGCGTGCTACAAGTGGGTGCTGCTATGGTGACCAGCCAGCTGAGATAAGGAGGGACTTTACCTAGCAGGGTCTTGTAGAGGACCTGGAGCCAGTGGGTTTGGCGACGAGTATGAAGCGAGGGTCAGCCAACGAGAGCGTACAGGTCGCAGTGGTGGGTAGTATATGGGGCTTTGGTGACAAAACGGATGGCACTGTGATAGACTGCATCCAATTTATTGAGTAGGGTATTGGAGGCTATTTTGTAAATGATATCGCCGAAGTCGAGGATCGGTAGGATAGTTTTACAAGGGTATGTTTGGCTGCATGAGTGAAGGATGCTTTGTTGCGAAATAGGAAGCCAATTCTAGATTTAACTTTGGATTGGAGATGTTTGATGTGAGTCTGGAAGGAGAGTTTACAGTCTAACCAGACACCTAGGTATTTGTAGTTGTCCACATATTCTAAGTCAGAACCGTCCAGAGTAGTGATGTTGGACGGGCGGGCAGGTGCAGGCAGCGATCGGTTGAAGAGCATGCATTTAGTTTTACTTGTATTTAAGAGCAATTGGAGGCCACGGAAGGAGAGTTGTATGGCATTGAAACTCGTCTGGAGGGTTGTTAACACAGTGTCCAAAGAAGGGCCAGAAGTATACAGAATGGTATCGTCTGCGTAGAGGTGGATCAGAGACTCACCAGCAGCAAGAGCGACATCATTGATGTATACAGAGAAAAGTGTTGGTCCCATGTTTCATGAGCTGAAATAAAATATCTCAGAAATGTTCAATATGAACAAAAAGCTGATTTCTCTCAAATCCCTGTTGGTGAGCATTTCTCCATTGCCAAGATAATCTATCCACCTGACAGGTGGAGCATATCAAGAAGCTGATTAAACAGCATAATCATTACACAGGTGCACCTTGTGTTGGGGACAATAAAAGGCCACTCTAAAATGTGCCGTTTTGTCACAACACAATGCCACTGATGTCTCAAGTTTTGAGGGAGCATGTAATTGGCATGCTGACTGCAGGAATGTTCACCAGAGCTATTGCCAGAGAACTGAATGTTAATTTCGCTACCAACGTTGTTTTATAGAATTTGGCAATACTGGCAACCGGCCTCACAACCGCAGACCACGTGTAACCACGCCAGCCCAGGACCTCCAAATTTGGCTTCTTCATCTGCGGGATCGTCTGAGACCAGCAACCCGGACAGCTGATGAAACTGTGGGTTTGCACAACCAAAGAACTTTGCCATCAGAAACCATCTCAGGGAAGCTCATCTGCATGCTCGTTGTCCTCACCAGGGTCTTGACCTGACTGCAGTTTGGCATCGTAACAGACTTCAGTGGGTAAATGCTCACCTTCGATGGCCAATGGCACGCTGGAGAAGTGTGCTCTTCACAGATGAATTCCTGTTTCAACTGTACCAGTCAGATAGCAGACAGCGTGTATGGCATCGTGTGGGCAAGCGGTTTGCTGATGTCAACGTTGCAAACAGAGTGCCCCGTAGTGGCGGTGGGGTTATGGTATGGGCAGGCATCAGCTACGGACAACGACCATAATTGAATTTTATCGATAGCAATTTGAATGCCCAGAGATACTGTGATGAGATCCTGAGGCCCATTGTCATGCAATTAATCCGCTGCCATCACCTCATTTTTCAGCATGATACTGCACGGTCCCATGTTGCAAGGCTCTGTGAACAATTCCTAGAAGCTGAAAATGTCCCAGTTCTTCCATGGCCTGAAGACTCACCAGACGTCACCCATTGAGCATATTTGGGATGCTCTGGATTGACGTGTACGACAGGCTGTTCCAGTTCCCGCCAATATCCAGCAACTTCGTACAGCCATTGAAGAGGAGTGGGACAACATTCCACAATCAACAGCCTGATAAACTCTATGCGAAGGAGATGTGTCACGCTGCATGAGGCAAATGGTGGTCTCACCAGATACTGACTGGTTTTCTGATCTAAGCCCCTACCTTTAAAAAAAAAAGCTATCTGTGACCAACAGATGAATATCTGTATTCCCAGTCATGTGAAATCCATTGATTAGGTCCTAATGAACTTATTTAAATTGACTGATTTTGTTATATGAATTGTAACTCAGTAAAATCTTTGAAATTGTTGCATTTATATTTTTGTTCAGTGCAATTTCACTGCGATTGGTTAGTCAATATGCAATAATACCTGTATACTGTCATTGCTGTCTTCATTAAAAACTGTTAAATTTTGGATGTCCTTGGTTTTATTGATTTGTTCAAGGGCCTATACGTGAGGCCAACTTTGCCATATTATCCTGGAGGCATACTTATACACCCAGTCTAATTACTTTGCGTGCATGATATCTCTTAACCTTAAACAATGCAAAATATGGATACAAAATTATTTGTTTCAATTCTGTGGCTGAATGAAATAGCAAACGTAATGTGAATTCAGTGATTACATTTGTTTACTTCATCTTTGTGGCTCCCTGATGAAACAGTAACACCCATTAGCCTACTGTAGGTAGGCTTAGCCAACCTGCACTCTATGGGTTGAATAGATTCCAAGATCCGGACAGCAGCTCGTTCTCGGCACTGTGACCTCACCCGCATGCACACACTGCGACGGCAGATACATCTAAAACTCAGACAAAAACGCTTTGATAATCTTAGGCAAACATAATCATAACTCAGACGCAAACGTGTCCAATAAACAGAAGCAACAGAGGTAGGCAGATGAACACCTCAGTGGAATACATTTGGAAGCTCAATGACCAAACAACCTAAAGGATGAATGAAAAGCCTAGTACGTTACGGTTTATTTTTGCTGGGATTGTAACCTTTGGTTTATGTACTGAATATCTATTGGATATCTCTATTTCTAAGAAAATCTCTATCTACTAACTAGATGGAGTGAAAGGTCGCTTTGCTCATCATAAATGATTGATAGGTTTGTCACCACTGTGAGTACTGGGAAGAGACAATAAGATGAACCATGAAAATACCACATCAAAACCAAACATGAAAATGATTTATCGTTCACAATTTTTTTTTTTTTTTTACAGAAAATATAAATTGTCCTTTTTTCATGGTGATGGAGAGTGGCGATTATAGCAGTTGCTCACTTGACAAACGCTCCGCTGCCTCAGCAAGGTCATGACATTAAAACTGTAGCATAGAAGAGGAGGGAATGGAAGTGGAACTGACAGCGTTTCTGAAACATGAAATCGTATTCAAATCCGTTCATATACACCCCCAGGAAGAACATGACACTTTTTTTTGACATTTTCTGACCAAGCGAGCCCTTTTTCACAAACTCATAGAATGTTTGGGAATAATGTAGATTAAGGCATTTGTGAAAATTCTATAGCAATATAGAGTGGGGAAATGGCTGTGTGTTTGGACAATTTATAGACATTTATAGCAACAAATAAAACCTAAACAACATGTTTTGTCCGGCCCGGAGTCTACACAGACCGGTGCGCCATAGCCAATCAGAGCTACAACAGACCTTTATGCAAATAACTATTTGCCTTACGGGCCTGCCATCATACACTTTAGACTGGACTGTGTGTTTACAGGCAGTAACAAAAGCGCGACTTTAGATCACTAGAACACACGCATTCGCCGTGAATGTATTTCTGCAAATATGTAAATACCATGGGAGTCCTCTTAGATTTGGGAACTTTACAGTCCTACTGATCAAACAACCATGAAAAGGTAGGCTCTCTCCCTCAGTTATGTACATCAACAACAACAAGATCAACAACTAATGATAGCCAGAGCGAGATGAGATCAAATCTAATGAGTGAACATTAGATAAACCCTCTGACACGTTTTCAGCTAGTTGGCCTTCGATGGGGAATAAAATGCTTGTCCCAACCCACATTTTGACAACCGAATGGGAACTTGCCTGCCCGCCCATTTGATCGATGCCAAATACATTTGATTGACAACTAAGGGTTCGTTCATAAATTGCCTCCAGTGTGCTATGGGTCGTTCGTAAATTCAGAGCGTTGTCAGATTGTCTGTTTGTAAATTCAGAGCGTTTCGCGCTCCGAGTGTTCAGAGTGCGCACTGCCCAAAACACACTGGACGCTCTGTTAGAGGAGTAGGGTTGATCCGAGCGTTCCTCCCAAAGGTAGTCAAGCACCCAAGCTAACTAGCTCAAGTTGGCTAGCTTGCTAACTACTTCCAGACATTAATGAGAGAACACCTAACTCTGACCATTTTACTCACCCTAGCAGAGCTAGTTAGGCTATTTACATGTTATCTAGAGCATTAGTGACTAACACTGCTGCTGGCAACAATTTAATTACTTTTTTGCTGACATTTACTGACACTGGTCATATTCAGCGGGTGTTGCGTCTGTAAATTCATCAGTTATTATGCCTCTCTGGCACACAGACGAGAGTGATCTGAAAACGGAGTAGATCGGCAGAGTTAATTTACGAACACAAGCGATATGCTGACTGGATAACAGTTGTTCAAGTTCAGCATAGCTAGTTAGCTAGCAAAGCGATTCACATTTCTTGCTAGCTAACCAAATTACACCTGCATCTCTAGCTGTAGCCACAGAAACAAGATATGAGGGGGGAAAGTCGGTCACTCAACCACTCCTCCAATGACATAGCATATTTAATTAATGGGACCTCATGAGTCAATACATGTTAGAATCACCTATGACAGTGATTATAGCTGTGAGTCTTTCTGGGTAAGTCAAACCTGGATAGTACAATATTTGCCCATTTTTTTTTTTTTATTCTTTAAGCTCTGACATGTTGCTTGTTGATCATTGCTAGACAGCCATTTAAGTGTTGCCAGAGATTTTCAAGACGATTTAAATCAAAACTGTAAAAAGGCCACTCAGGAAGATTCAATGTCGTCTTGGTACGTAACTCCAGTGTATATCTGGCCTTGTGTTTAGGTTATTGTCCTGCTGAAAGGTGGATTTGTCTCCCAGTGTCTGTTGGAAAACAGATTGAACCAGGTTTTCCTCTAGGAATTTGCATGTGCTTAGCTCTATTCCTTTTTTTTTATCCTAAAAAACTTCCTAGTCCTTGATGATGACAAGCATACTCATAACATCCACCATGCTCCAAAATATGAAGAGTGGTACTCAGTGATGAGTTATATTTGCCCAAAACACAATGCTTTGTATTCAGGACAAAAAGTAAAGTTCTTTGATCGATTTTTAGCAGTATTACTTTAGTGCCTTATTGCAAACAGGATGCATGTTTTGGAATATTTTTATTCTGTACAGGCTTCCTTCTTTTCACTCTGTCATTTAGGTTAGCATTGTGGAGTAACAACAATGTTGTTCATCCATCCTCACAGCAATTTAACTCTAACTGGTTTCAAATCACCATTGGTCTCCTGAGCAGTTTCCTTTCTCTCCATTAATTAAGTTAGGAAGGATGTAAGATTTTATGTATGATTTAAAAAAATTACAATGCAAAACATCCACATAGAAGCGACAACATACAGATGCACACAAACATCCACAACATCACCCATGCCCAGACCCACCTGCTCACACCCCATCTCCAGCGCCCGTATCATTCTCCGTCACACGGCCTCAAACTGAACCATTTTGTTTCTCTCCGTCGCCCACATACTTTCAACATTTAGATAATAAAGCATTTGACCTTTCCATTGTGTTAACGATGGAGGATTGGTTGATTTCCAGTTAAGTATATACAGTGGGGAGAACAAGTATTTGATACACTGCCGATTTTGCAGGTTTTCCTACTTACAAAGCATGTAAAGGTCTGTAATTTTTTTATCATAGGTACACTCAACTGTGAGAGACGGAATCTAAAACAAAAATCCAGAAAATCACATTGCATGATTTTTAAGTAATTCATTTGCATTTTATTGCATGACATAAGTATTTGATACATCAGAAAATGAGAACTTAATATTTGGTACAGAAACCTTTGTTTGCAATTACAGAGATCATACGTTTCCTGTAGTTCTTGACCAGGTTTGCACACACTGCAGCAGGGATTTTGGCCCACTCCTCCATACAGACCTTCTCCAGATCCTTCAGGTTTCAGGGATTTTGGCCCACTCCTCCATACAGACCTTCTCCAGATCCTTCAGGTTTCGGGGCTGTTGCTGGGCAATACGGACTTTCAGCTCCCTCCAAAGATTTTCTATTGGGTTCAGGTCTGGAGACTGGCTAGGCCACTCCGGGACCTTGAGATGCTTCTTACGGAGCCACTCCTTAGTTGCCCTGGCTGTGTGTTTCGGGTCGTTGTCATGCTGGAAGACCCAGCCACGACCCATCTTCAATGCTCTTACTGAGGGAAGGAGGTTGTTGTCCAAGATCTCGCGATACATGGCCCCATCCATCCTCCCCTCAATACGGTGCAGTCGTCCTGTCCCCTTTGCAGAAAAGCATCCCCAAAGAATGATGTTTCCACCTCCATGCTTCACGGTTGGGATGGTGTTCTTGGGGTTGTACTCATCCTTCTTCTTCCACCAAACACGGCGAGTGGAGTTTAGACCAAAAAGCTCTATTTTTGTCTCATCAGACCACATGACCTCATTCCTCCGTTCCTCCTCTGGATCATCCAGATGGTCATTGGCAAACTTCAGACGGGCCTGGACATGCGCTGGCTTGAGCAGGGGGACCTTGCGTGCGCTGCAGGATTTTAATCCATGATGGCGTAGTGTGTTACTAATGGTTTTCTTTGAGACTGTGGTCCCAGCTCTCTTCAGGTCATTGACCAGGTCCTGCCATGTAGTTCTGGGCTGATCCCTCACCTTCATCATGATCATTGATGCCCCACGAGGTGAGATCTTGCATGGAGCCCCAGACCGAGGGTGATTGACCGTCATCTTGAACTTCTTCCATTTTCTAATAATTGCGCCAACAGTTGTTGCCTTCTCACCAAGCTGCTTGCCTATTGTCCTGTAGCCCATCCCAGCCTTGTGCAGGTCTACAATGTTATCCCTGATGTCCTTACACAGCTCTCTGGTCTTGGCCATTGTGGAGAGAGTGTGTGGACAGGTGTCTTTTATACAGGTAATGAGTTCAAACAGGTGCAGTTAATACAGGTAATGAGTGGAGAACAGGAGGGTTTCTTAAAGAAAAACTAACAGGTCTGTGAGAGCCGGAATTCTTACTGGTTGGTAGGTGATCAAATACTTATGTCATGCAATAAAATGCAAATTAATTACTTAAAAATCATACAATGTGATTTTCTGGATTTTTGAAGTTGAAGTGTGCCTATGATAAAAATTACAGACCTCTACATGCTTTGTAAGTAGGAAAACCTGCAAAATCGGCAGTGTAACAAATACTTGTTCTCCCCACTGTAGGTTTTTTCAAGATGACAAGAAAATTATTTTTCCAACCCATTGGGTATCTCACTGCACCCTCATATGCCATGTCTTGAAATTTGCAGACAGACGGATTAAAAGTACATTTACATTGTACTACTTCTGACAGCCAACTTTCTAACTCCGCCCATAACTTTTGGGCTTTATAGCATTCCCAGAAGGCATGGATTATTGAGTCAATATTAGTTTTATACTTCCGTTGTGCTGTAGAATGTGAATTTTGTGTAAATTCTATACATTAGTTTATACTGGACTAAGCGTACATGAAATTACAGAACTGTAATTTCATTAGTTATGTTCCAACATTCCCTCCAATATTAGTTATTTTAAAGTTTTGGTTCCAGTAGCTTATATTTTTCTTGAAGAGTTTCAGTTGGAAAGGCTCTCTGCAATGTTTTATATATAAATATATATATATCTTACCTACCATATGAATATATTTTCTGACTCAAATAGGGTTCCCTCAAGATTTCTCTGATGTCCAAAAGATTCAAATCGAAATGTCTTGATATGAAACTTTTAAGTTGCATGTATTTGAAAATATCTACAATGGTCAGTCCAAAATTGCTTTTTAAGTCTGTCATGGAAATAAATTAATTTCCTTTTACCAAAGGAATGTTCAATGTCTTCTTTAAAAAAATGTTACCCATCTACCAGTAGGTGTCCTTCTTTGCAAGGCATTGGAAAACCTCCCTGGTCTTTGTCGTTTAATCTGTGCGTGAAAGTCACTGCTCGACTGAGGGACCTTACAGATAATTGTGTGTGGTGGGTACAGAGATGGGGTAGTCATTCAAAAATCTTGTTAGTTAGAGTTAATCCATGCAAATTATTGTGTGACTTGTTAAGCACATTTTTACTCCTGAAGTTATTTAGGCTTGCCATAACAAAGTGGTTGAATACTTATTGGCTCAAGACTTTTCAGCTTTTCATTTTTTATTAATTTGTACAAATTTCTAAAAACAAAATTCCACTTTGACTTTATAGAGTATTGTGTGTAGATCAGTAACACAACACCTAAATGTAATCCATTTTAAATTCAGGCTGTAACACAACAAAATGTGGAAAAAGTCAAGGGGTGTGAATACTTTCTGAAGGCACTGTAAATAATATGTACTGCATGCTGTGGCATGGACTGCACCTTTTACATTGTTCATCTATTCAACCATTGAAATTCCTAAATAATAGGAAATAGTTATATCATTGTCTGTGACCCCTGTATGTATCACATGATGATGAACTACACCGTTTTTTTGAATGGTTCTTACCTGTGTCCTGTCTGAACTGGTGCATGGACTGCAGGTCTATGACGTAAGGGGCAAGCTGGACATCCACCTGTCCAAGGACCACAGTCCCCCGCGTATCCCCCTTCAGTACGTTCTCTATGTGGTGGCAAGTTGTCACGTTGTAGGGCCGCCAGCGCCCATGTTCATTCAGCCACTCCCACACCACCACCCGGGCCAGGTTCTGAGGGGGGTACCCCAGCCCGTTGACCGACACCAGCAACCCAGAGCCTGGCCGTGCCATTGTCCCACTATGGTAATCGTGGTTCAGCCACTCCTACTACAGCACAAGAAGACCACTGCTACCCAGCAGGTCACCAGAGATGCCCACACATTTCTTCTTCCTTTTTAAAACAACAATAACAGCTGTGAGGTCAGCAGTCACTCTGATAGTTCTCAGTCAAATGGTGTTGTTTCCAGGGCACAGGCCTGGTGGAGTCTTCTGGTTCACTCAAGAAACTCACTGTCTTCCTGAAGGTGTTTTCTTCACTGCAGTTCAGTTTTGACTTCTTCTTTGATCAGCGTCTTTTTAAAATGCCAAAAGCAGCTAGGCTCCCTCCTCTTGTGGCGTGATGTGTTTGAAGTGGCTGAAAATGTTGATGCTGATGAGCTTTGCAAAAGTATACAGCCGGAGCAGTCTCAGAAAACCCCAGCAGAATGAACATGGGATATACACTCTAAATCAGACAAGAGACAGGAAAGTACATGTGATACAAACCAGATTGAAAATGCACAATGGTATAATTGGTCCTGAGTTGATTTAAAAAATAAATCTCACCATGTCTTTAAACTAAAGGGGAAAAATGGCAACAACAACCATATTAAACAGATGACCATTTAAATACATTCATAGGATACCATCAACACTTGCAATGTTATTACCCCATAATAAGCATGCTGCTGCAGGAGCATAAATTCTTTGCGTAGTGATTTCTAGGTAGTATGGTGACACAATTCCTCTGTTATGAGCATATTTATCAACTGCAGGGTTTCCCAAACTCGGTCCTGGGGCCTCTCATGGGTGGACGTTTTGGTTTTTGCTCTAGCACACGTGTCAAACTCATTCCACGGAGGGTTGAGTGTCTGCGGGTTTTCGCTCCTCTCCTGTACTTGATTGATAAATAAGGAACTCCCCTCACCTGGTTGTCTAGGTCTTAATTCAAAGGCAAAACCAAAAGACACAAGGCCCTCCATGGAATGAGTTTGACACCCCTCCTCTAGCACTACACAACTGCTATAAATAATCAACACACAATCCATTTTTCTCTAGCACTAAACAGCTGCTTTAAATAATCAACTCACTATCCATTTTTTTCTCTAGCACTAAACAGCTGCTTTAAATAATCAACTCACTATCCATTTTTTTCTCTAGCACTAAACAGCTGCTTTAAATAATCAACTCACTATCCATTTTTTTCTCTAGCACTACACAGCTGCTTTAAATAATCAATTCACTATCCATTTTTTTCTCTAGCACTACACAACTGCTTTAAATAATCAACTCACTATCCAATTTTTCTCTAGCACTACACAGCTGATTCAAATAATCAACTCATTATCAAAATTAGATGATCTGAATCAGCGGTGTAGTGCTAGGGCAAAAGCCAAAACGTTCACCCCTGGGAGGCCCCAGGACCAAGTTTGGGAAACCCTGATCAATAGCAATGTAAGGATGATTGGAGTCAACCATGCCATGGATGTATCCTACACAAAGCAAAACCATAGGCCTGGGGATGAAGATTGTAATACCATGTCTTGGCAATACTGGACAATCATGATCCACACACTGCCCATCGCGTAGAAGGGGTGGGGGTTGGTTTGGGATTTAATTACTACAGCTTATTTATTCATCATTTACAATCATGGGCACGATATTCCTCAATGGTATACAATATTATCGAGATCTCTATACCGACATTTTGCATTCCTATTCACCTTTCAAGCGTCTGTGTTGAATATAAATATAGCCTAATCCAAAACATAGTACTGAGATGTTAATTCTAAATAAAAATATATAGGCTATAGACGTTAAAGCACAATTTTCGCTGGACTCGATAAACCATTGTAATAATCGAGGTTAATTGTTCTAATCCAGTGGAGTTTGCACTAGCAGATTCATGCAAAAAAATAAACACAGGTGCAAAATCAAATCATAGGTTGTGATCTAGGCTATAACGCAGGCATACTTACAAATGTTGTCTTCTATTGTGCAGGACAGAAGCGTTATTCAAGCCTGTAATATTTCCTTCCTTAAAATTACAAATAAAAATGCTTTTCAGATTATGGATACCCTCATAATCAAGCAGTGCCTCGTGTTATTTCCAATTATTTGCTATGTTTTGTTTTTTGCATCTAGGTTTATCGAAACTCCGACAGTCCGCTATGGATAAACAATAAAACGCATGCCCCAATTACAATCAACCGAACGTTAGAGGTGCAGAACCATTCTTGCTGTAGGACTGTTCTGGTGTTTTCCCCTTTGATGTATTAAATTAATTCGCTTATACACTGAACATGCAAAGTGGTCCAAAATTACGCACAAAGGTCCACGAGCACCTGTGATGCAAATCTCTACCTTCCTCTTGACGCGCGTAATCGCGTAGTTGTGGAAAATTCAGAGGATGTTGCGTCGTTAAAGTGAAAATGAGACGACGGTGAACAGTCTATTCTAAAAACAGCAACATATTGGTAACATGGAAATGAATTAAATCAACTATATAAGCCTATTTATTCAAAAAATGTTAAAAATCATTGCATGAAATTGGTCATCTTCAACGCTTTGATCTGAGGGCTTCCCGTGAATTTCATTAGGCTACATTCGGTAGACCCAAGTCGACACTAGGAGAAAAGCCTACGCGGTGTGCACATAACAGCACACTGGACTGTTGCTCCACAACCCTCAGTAGCATCGTTGTGGGAAGCGACAAAAGAGATAAAATAGGATAGTAGGCTATAGAGAGATAGGCCTAACAGAAAGACCAGTCTTGCGGCAGCGGATACTTCTACGTATGACTTGAGTTATGAATTTGACATTATTATAGTGTAGCGAACCGTGTCTAGGTAAACCTGTTACGACCTCCCCCAAAACGGGTCAATACTTATTGAAGCAGTGGTTAGCAGGTCTGACTACGGGCTGAAGAACATGGGTTCGAGACCTGTAAGGGGCGCTACACTGTTGCCGTTTGCAAAGATTGCTACATTGGTGGGATGGGGCCATCAGAGCAGTGTGAGGGACTTGGTCTAGGCCAAATCCCAAATTGAGCCCTATGTACTTGTAGAGATTTGACTGTGTTACAGTGTCTCAGAGTGCTGATATAGGATCAGTTTGGCCTTTAAGGTCATAATTAATAAGATTAGGCAATATGGACAGGAGGGGACCTGATCCTAGATCAGCACTTGTGGGAAAGTTGCCTTCGCCTCTCTCTCTCTCTCTCTCTCTCTCTCTCATATAGTGTAACCTACTACAGTCTCCGCTAAGAGGTCTGGACCTGTAGTCCTGTACTTGTTCTGCAACTCCATAGTTACATGGTTCAAGCCCTGCTCTGGCTGTGTCTCCTCAATCACTATGCCTATTTGTTCTATCCCTGTATGCTCTATTTAGTATTTTGATATAAATATTTGTCGTTGACAGTCTGTACTGATAGTATAGTGACATCTTGTGTCTAGATATGGAAATGTAGGCTATAGGTAAGTAATGCAATTATGCCCACAATTTCATTCATCCCATAAACTGTCTCTCCGTATCTTTCAACCTATGATACAATATGAGGCCCTTTTCTGCCTATAAATAACACATAGAAAATGCAGTAGATCGACTAGATGAGCCAGTCCTTTTCTTTTGTAACATAAATAATGCAAATAGTAAACATGTCATCCTCCACTAATGATATTTTAGGTAATTACTATACCCACCGTGGCCCAATCAGTGTAAGTTTGCAAATGCCAGATCTCTATAACAAGACACGTATATCACCCAGGTATCACCCAGGTTTTCACCCAGACACAAATATCACCCAGGTTTCATCAAAAATCGGGCCAGTACTGTCTGAGATATCGCGTGTGATGAACATACTGACAGATTCACAGTCCCTTCCCAATTTCATCGTGGGGGACAATAAAATACATGAGAATGGA
This sequence comes from Salvelinus fontinalis, assembly GCF_029448725.1. Lineage (NCBI taxonomy): Eukaryota > Metazoa > Chordata > Actinopteri > Salmoniformes > Salmonidae > Salvelinus > Salvelinus fontinalis. The sequence continues at coordinate 22,084,102 of NC_074668.1, read as the reverse complement.
GCAGGGGTATGAGGTATTTGAGGTACAGTTGAAGTCGGAAGTTTACGTACACTTAGGTTGGAGTCATTAAAACTCGTTTTTCAACCACTCCACACATTTCTTGTTAACAAACTATAGTTTTGGCAAGTTGGATAGGACATCTACTTTGTAATTTTTCGAACAATTGTTTACAGACAGATTATATCACTTATAATTCTCTGTATCACAATTCTAGTTTACATACACTAAGTTGACTGTGCTTTTAAACAGCTTGGAAAATTCCAGAAAATGATGTCATGGCTTTAGAAGCTTCTGATAGGCTAATTGACATAATTTGAGTCAATTGGAGGTGTACCTGTGAATGTATTTCAAGGCCTACCTTCAAACTCAGTGCCTCTTTGCTTATCATGGGAAAATCAAAAGAAATCAGCCAAGACCTCAGAAAAAAAATGTAGACCTCCACAAGTCTGGTTTATCATTGGGAGAAATGTCCAAATACCTGAAGGTAACACGTTCATCTGTACAAACAATAGTACGCAAGTATAAACACCATGGGACCATGCAGTCGTCATATTGCTCAGGAAGGAGATGCGTTCTGTCTCCTAGAGATGAACGTACTTTGGTGCGAAAAGTTCAAATCAATCCCAGAACAACAGCAAAGGACCCTGTTGGAGGAAACAGGTACAAACGTATCTATATCCACAGTAAAACAACCCCTATATTGAAATAACCTGAAAGGCCGCTCAGCAAGGAAGAAGCCACTACTCCAAAACCGCCATAAAAAAGCCAGACTACAGTTAGCAACTGTGCGCATGGGGACAAATATCGTACTTTTTGGAGAAATGTCCTCTGGTCTGGTGGTGGAAACATTGCTAGTTAGGGAAATTATACTCAGGTTTGGAGTGCCTGAGGTTTGTCTGCAGACAATGGGACACATCTCATAGGAGATGTGGTTGCCCAAGTGGCCAAAATTATGGATGTTGACCAGAAGTTTGTGTCCATGGTTACCCGTGGAGTAACAGGATTACAGAGAGGGCTAATTAAATGATCAAAGGAGGATTGCAAAAGCCTGCCATTCCACAAAAATGCGCTGGGTGGAATGCTTGCCCCATGTCCTCGTGAAAATGTTCAGCAGCCTTAACAAAGGTATTGGGTGTACACCTTATGAAATGTTAACAAGACAACCAATGAACACCCCAGGGGTGAGACCTATGACTGACCGACAGATAGACATAACTAAGACATAGTGTGACCATTTTGAGTACATGAAGGAACTAACTTCTGTTGTAAGTTTTCTCCACTCTCACACTAGGAAAGCAGCAGAACCAATCCACGAGGTCCGGATGGCACCATCTCTCCCATCCCAGGCTTCTCCCAGATTGGCAACCATCCTGCTTTAGGACACAGAGGAGGAAAGAGGCTGAGATCCACCGATGAGGAGGGGCCAGAGGAGAAACTGGGGAGACCACAGCCAGAGGGCCGAGACCAAAGGCCAGAAGAACCAACAGAGGGTTCTGCCACAGAACCTGAAGAGTCATCAGATGTCGAGGACACCATCATACACACACACTATGATTGTGAATCAAGAAAATCGCAACCATGGAAACACACATGCATGGTATTTATTGCTCTCCAAATCCTACTCGTTCCCTTTGTGGATGGGGATGTGGAGAATAATGAATGGGTGAAGGCAGTGACATATGTAGGATTACAGGGAAAGGGGAACACATCTGGCACACGGGTAACGATTTTCCATAAACCCACCTCCACAGCCTTTCTGTGAGGAACCCAGGCAGTACCAACTGGAAAGAATGATTTTATGCAAAGGAACAATACCAGGGTTTGACAAAGAAACAGCAATTATACTATTCTGATGTTGGTCACTAGGGGGAATGAAGCAGCATAGGAAGGTGGATTATCCAATAGGACAACAGGTAATAATTCAGATGCAGCTAAAGAATTTAAGGAGGGTGGATCCATTGAGACTAAATGGCCAAGGTGGACAAAGGTTCCTAGCGTACAAGGTAATGGCTAAATGTCTTCTGGTCTGATGAAACAAAAATAGAACTGTTTGGCCATAATGACCATCGTTATGTTTGGAGGAAAAAGCGGGAGGCTTGCAAGCTGAAGAACACCATCCCAAACGTGAAGCAATGGGGTGGCAGCATCATGTTGTGGGGGTGCTTTGCTGCAGGAGGGACTGGTGCACTTCACAAAATAGATGGCATCATGAGGTAGGAAAATTATGTGGATATATTGAAGCGACATCAGTCAGGAAGTTAAAGCTTGGTCGCAAATGGGTCTTCCAAATGGACAATGACCCCAAGCATACTTCCAAAGTTTTGGCAAAATGGCTTAAGGACAACAAAGTCAAGGTATTGGAGTGGCCATCACAAAGCCCTGACCTCAATCCTATAGAAAAGTTGTGGGCAGAACTGAAAAAGTGTGTGCAAGCAAGGAGGCCTACAAACCTGATTCAGTTACACCAGCTCTGTCAGGAGGAATGGGCCAAAATTCACTCAACTTATTGTGGGAAGCTTGTGGAAAGCTACCCGAAACGTTTGACCCAAGTCAAACAATTTAAAGGCAATGCTACCAAATACTAATTGAGTGTATGTAAACTTCTGACCCACTGGGATTGTGATGAATGAAATAAAAGCTGAAATAAATAATTCACTCAACTATTATTCTGACATTTCACATTCTTAAAATAAAGTGTTGATCCTGACTGACCTAAGACAGGTGTATGTAAACTTCCGACTTCAACTGTAAATATGTACATGAAGGCAGGGTAAAGTGACTGGGCATCAGGTTAGATAATAGTAAGAGGAAACTGTAAACATGTAGTCCCCCACGAATGATGCAGCACCCCCATTGGGTCAATCAGTGTAATTTTGTAAAAATGCTAAATCTGTCATTCGCCGAAGAAAATTTGTCCAGTGGTGCCTGAGATATTGTGTGACTAATGTACGTACAGTTGATTACTATACAGCACCCCTTGGGCCAATCAGTGTAATTTTGTATATAGTGGATCCCTATGGCAGGACGCATAATTCACCCAAGTTTAGTCTAAATCGGGCCTGTGGCGTTTGAGATATCGCATGGCTAGCTAGACTCATATCCCAGAGCATGTGTGCCAAATTTTAGCACTCAAGTCAAACAGATCAAGATATAAACTTGTGCCCATTATAGCGCCACTGTGTGGTTGATATGAATGTTCTTTCAAATTGATGGATTCGTTGACAACGTCACTAAAACGATGTGTGCTTCCATGTGGCAGAAGTTAGCCTGTTGTGATTCTGGATGGCCAGATTGCTAGCGAGAATGAAAAGAAACTGCCATGTGTGGAAACGTAAGTGGTTCGTTTCATCTTGTTATTGATACCATGTCTTGTTTTAAGGTGTTTTGACTGATTTCATGTCAATGCTTATAAACATTGGAGACTAAATATAGCTTCCATGTTGTCAACAATCTAAGCCAACCCTGTCCGTTTTGCCCCTTAGTTGCGCACGCCTCGGTTTTGTTGCTAAACAACCAACCTGTCTATGTCGAGTCTTGTAACCAAATTGTGTTACAATGCGAATATCCTTGACTGATTCATATCCATCTATGTGGCAGACCACACCTATGTGAAGGGTTATTGGTCAATATGTTGCTTTAGGTACTAGTCTGGAAAATATTGCTTTGAGAGACCTTTGGCCCTAGAACCACATATGGAGCGATTTCAGTGCCAACAGAAATTGTATTTGATATTTATAATTTGTATTAGGATATTGAATTTTAATGTAATATTTTTGAATGTTTAATTCACAAATTTAAACATTGAATTCATAAATTGAACTTTCATGATTTGAAACTGAATTGAATACAAATAAAATTGACATTTGATTGAATATTCCAATTCAATATTCATATTTTCAGTTTCAATATGGTAGATATTGCATTGTCTGTGTATCAAGTTTACAAACCATAATTTAATGTTAATCAAAGTTTAATTTACTCAACTTCTCAGATGCATTCAGATTCAGATTCCAAATTCAGTGCTCTTTATTCAGATTCAAAACCAAAGACAATATCCTTGTACTTTGCAAGACAGAAAAGGTAGAGGAGAGCATATAGAATCAAACACTCTCTGTGGTAAATAGAAGCTTCTGGTCATTTCTGAAGCCAATGTGGCATGCTCAATTTATTTTCTTTCTATGAATTTCGCTCTAGCGTTTGAGCCGCTTTGTCTATAAGCCATTATGACCCCATTCCTTAAAGCTAAGACTCTCTGGAGCATGGATGTGCCTTCTGTTCCCGTTTTTAATCTTGCTCTTGTTACTGACTGGGTTCGAACCAGGTCTCCTGCATGTCACAAGACCATGTTAGCCCACTTAGAAAAAGCCCATAGGAATTAGTTCAAGAAGCTAACACAAGTCTTTAAGTCTCCAGCAAGGTTCATCGAACCACCTGGGTTGCATTTCCCCCCCCCCCCCCCCCCCCACCTGGGTTTCGAAATCAGACCTAATGCGCAACAACAATACACAAGCATAAGGATCTGTGCACCTCATTTAATGAGAGCGCAATATAGGTGGTTTGGTGATCCATCCATGTGATGAGTAGCCTCGTAATTACCAGACTGATGACCATGTGTAGCGAACCATTCATGTAAGCTCGCGGGATCAGGCCGCTCACGAGGCTATATGATGAGCAACCTTGGCTGAGACATGAAGACGTGTTAGCTTGACTGACGGTGCTCTAACCCAGGTCTCCTATAAACCAGACAATGCAATTTTTAAAGTCTCAGACAAGACACTTCACACAAGCGTGGTCGCTGAACCACCTGTGGTACACTTCACCCCCCTTTGACCTCGTCCTTGAAGAGACCCATCCAAGTCACAGGACCAATGCCTAGGCTTTAGCTCAACAGTGTAACACAGTCTTAATGCAGTCCGTCGCATATGACTACCCTTGCCGGAGACTTGAAACCAGGGGTGGACTGAGACCAAAAATCGGCGATGGCATTTCTAACACATTGGCCCATTATTTTCCTTGAGGCCCCCGGTATTATTAGCCAGATAATTATAATTTTGCATAAAAAATTGTTTGACAGGCCCACAGGGCTAAAAATGGACCACCCATCTGGCATTTTCCCAAAATGCCAGACAGCCAGTCCGCCCCAGCTTGAAACTAGGCTATGTCTAACACATCTTCAGGGCTCAGGCAAGGTTCTCATCCCATAAGCATGGATCACCAAACCACGCAAGTAGACTTGTAGAATTTCTGCACAGAAATTGTATTTGAATTCCATATATATTGTTGTTTGTTTATTACATCTCTTGCCGCTAGAGGACACTCGTTCTCTGCTTCACACATACACCAGGTTACTTGTGTTTCTGAGAGGATGACCCCTGCTGGATGTAGAGCAGACTCCTGGAGAGAGGGAATGAGAATGAGAAGTAACTGAGAATGCATGCACATGTCAAAGGTGGGATCTGAACCCAGGTCCCCCACGGTAGAAACCGCGAGTCTTAACCGTTAGCCCAATAGGAAATTCCCGCTGAGTCCAAGGGTGACACTGATTTTGAAGTTGCAAGCAGGGCTATATCACGAGATCATGGGCCCGACTCAACATCTGCTACATTCACCTCCCTTTGACCCGACCTCCTCCCCCCAAGAGAACGTCCCACAGTTGGGCGCCATAGTCAGGGTCGGGATCTGAATCTAGGTCTCCCACGGGATAAACCAACGTCTTAATGGTTAGCTAATAATCATAACTGAACATGATGAGTGTGGAAACTAGTTGTTTTCATTTATACACAGAAAGAAGCTGTCCCACACTTTATTACCAATAAAAGATGCCGTCTTGCCATTTTGCCTTTGACCAAACCTACATGTATTGTAAAATATCTACTTTAAATTACAGTACTTGTGTTGTAACATTATCATGACAGTGTGATAGTGTTCGTCTAATTTTACACACACCCAGTGTTACAATAGTTGCAAAAACACACTGTGTAATGAATGACCTGTTTCCAGTGGCAACACATCATTCAGAGCCCCACCTGTTTTTGAGCCCCACCTGTTTAGCTAAAATAAAAAATAAAATAAATAAATAAACATAATTTTTTTCCTGTTTTGCATGTTATTTTGACATTAATATGTGTCACATATCAGTTTACAAACAATGTAAGAAAAAAAAGTCAATAATGTTGCATACAAACATGGTCTCTTTTTTGCTTTCTCGAGTAAGGCAGCTCCAAAATGCAGGTGTTTCAGCCTAGCTCAGTGCTTTCTGTAGAGGTGGGGCAGTCAGCGGAAAACACTGAGCGTAGGGGTTGGTAATGTTCTCTAGTTGCGCCGTGATTGAAAATCGCTGTGATCTCTAGTTGCGCAGTGACACTACGTCCCTGCTGGGACACTACGTCCCCTCAAAATCTAAAATTATTTATTTCAGCAATTATTTCTTTCATCACATTCCCAGTGGGTCAGAAGTGTACATACACTCAATTAGTATTTGGTAGCATTGCCTTTAAATTGTTACATTTTGGTCAAACGTTTCGGGTAGCCTTCCACAAGCTTCCCACAATAAGTTGGGTGAATTTTGGCCCATTCCTCCTGACAGAGCTGGTGTAACTGAGTCAGGTTTGTAGGCCTCCTTGCTCGCACACGCTTTTTCAGTTCTGCCCACAACTTTTCTATAGGATTGCGGTCAGGGCTTTGTGATGGCCACTCCAATACCTTGACTTTGTTGTCCTTAAGCCATTTTGCCACAACTTTGGAAGTATGCTTGGGGTCATTGTCCATTTGGAAGACCCATTTGCGACCAAGCTTTAACTTCCTGACTGATGTCGTTTCCTCCAAACATAACGATGGTCATTATGGCCAAACAGTTCTATTTTTGTTTCATCAGACCAGAGGACATTTAGCCATTACCTTGTACGCTAGGAACCTTTGTCCACCTTGGCCATTTAGTCTCAATGGATCCACCCTCATTAAATTCTTTAGCTGCATCTGAACTATTACCTGTTGTCCTATTGGATAATCCACCTTCCTATGCTGCTTCCTTCCCCCTAGTGACCAACATCAGAATAGTATAATTGCTGTTTCTTTGTCGAACCCTGGTATTGTTTCTTTGCATAAAATCATTCTTTCCAGTTGGTACTGCCTGGGTTCCTCACAGAAAGGCTGTGGAGGTGGGTTTATGGAAAATCATTACCCGTGTGCCAGATGTGTTCCCCTTTCCCTGTAATCCTACATATGTCACTGCCTTCACTCATTCATTATTCTCCACATCCCCATCCACAAAGGGAACGAGTAGGATTTGGAGAGCAATAAATACCATGCATGTGTGTTTCCATGGTAGCGATTTTCTTGATTCACAACCATCGTGTGTGTGTATGATGGTGTCCTCGACATCTGATGACTCTTCAGGTTCTGTGGCAGAACCCTCTGTTGGTTCTTCTGGCCTTTGGTCTCGGCCCTCTGGCTGTGGTCTCCCCCGTTTCTCCTCTGGCCCCTCCTCATCGGTGGATCTCAGCCTCTTTCCTCCTCTGTGTCCTAAAGCAGGATGGTTGCCAATCTGGGAGAAGCCTGGGATGGGAGAGATGGTGCCATCTGGACCTCGTGGATTGGTTCTGCTGCTTTCCTAGTGTGAGAGTGGAGAAAACTTACAACAGAAGTTAGTTCCTTCATGTACTCAAAATGGTCACACTATGTCTTAGTTATGTCTATCTGTCGGTCAGTCATAGGTCTCACCCCTGGGGTGTTCATTGGTTGTCTTGTTAACATTTCATAAGGTGTACACCCAATACCTTTGTTAAGGCTGCTGAACATTTTCACGAGGACATGGGGCAAGCATTCCACCCAGCGCATTTTTGTGGAATGGCAGGCTTTTGCAATCCCCCTTTGATCATTTAATTAGCCCTCTCTGTAATCCTGTTACTCCACGGGTGATAGATGGACACAAACTTCTGGTCAACACCCATAATTTTGGCCACTTGGGCAACCACATCTCCTATGAGATGGGTCCCATTGTCTGCAGACAAACCTCAGGCACTCCGAACCTGAGTATAATTTCCCTAACTAGCAATTTTGCAACTGTTCGCGCAACGCAGTTGGTGGTGGAAGATGTTTCCACCCACCTGGTGAACCTGTCAATTATCACCAGGCAGTTTCTCTTTCTTTCTTTTCGCTCGATCATGTCTATGAAATCCATAGCAAAGTGGACCAAAGGTCTTTTTGGAGTGGGGAACTTCCCTGGTTACAGTGGAGTTCCCTTGTCTATTTTATATAGCAAACATGTCACGCAACGATAAATGAACAGTTTATATATATATATATATTGTTAACGTGCTGATTCAAATTTTGGCAAAACCATTGGGCCGAAATATTCTCCTCCTAATATCCCCCCTTTGATGAATGGCTCAATCCATGAGCCAATCGGCAAATATTAAAGATCATGGTTGATGGTAAACAGGGCATGCCAGACAAAAGATGTAGCCTTAAGCCAGACCTAGGACAGAGAGCACACCCTCTCTCCCTCCACACTTGGTGATTTGAGAATATCAGCCTGTCGCTGTTTCTCAAGATCAGTAGTTTCAGTTGACACAAACGACAAAAAATAAAATGGATGTGTGTGACAACGGGAAACAGCCATCTTGGCCGCCTCATCAGCTATGCTGATATCAATTCTAGCACAATCACAGCAACCTGTGTGTGCCTCAACCTTAACAATAGCCAATGTGTTAGGTTTTCACATAGCTTCAATCAACTGTTCAACATAAGGTCTGTTTTTAAATAGGTGTGCCTGTGGACTTAGTAAACCCTCTTGCTCTCTAAACCCCACGAGCAAGTAAGGGCCTTCCCTTCCCCCAATTCATAAGATATGGTCAGAGCTAATAAATATGCCTATTGCGTGGATAAATGGTCTGGTAGGGGCCTCAATATCACCTTCCACATCTACTACAGCTAATCCTACATGTCATGGAGGAGTGGAAGAGGACTCCAGTGGCAACCTGTGAAGCTCTGGTGAACTGCATGCCCAAAAGGGTTAAGGCAGTGCTGGAAAATGATGGTGGCCACACAAAATATTGACACTTTGGGCCCAATTTGGACATTTTCACTTAGGGGTGTACTCACTTTTGTTGCCAGCGGTTTAGACATTAATGGCTGTGTGTTGAGTTATTTTGAGGGGACAGCAAATTTACACTGTTATACAAGCTGTACACTCCCTACTTTACATTGTAGCAAAGTGTCATTTCTTCAGTGTTGTCACATGAAAAGATATACTCAAATATTTACAAAAATGTGAGGGGTGTACTCACTTTTGTGATATACTGTATATAAGCAGAACCATCAACAAACAGCACCATGTCAAGCAGAGGTTCATCAAACAATTCTTTGTTCAGTACACTTTTCTAGGCTGTCCCGATTTCCCTGTTATTATTACTGATGATTTGCTCAAAAAAGCCCAAACAACCTGTCCAGGTTTGTCTAAACAGGAACAGTGAACTCTAGTGTCTTATTAGAAATGGTAGGTCATGTCCTTAACATTAAGAGTAACCATTGGCTCTTCTCTTCCATTATTGAATTCATACTGGAGCAGGGGTGTCGGGTGCCTTCATTGTTGATTCTGAGGGAAATAATAACTGTTGGTGTTCTGATTTCGCATTGGCCATGGCTGTCCTCTGTCATGAACTTGTCCTCCTTGTCCATAGGGCATAAGTGGCCCCGGGGAACATTTCCAGCTCTGGGCGAGTGTTATTTCATTTCATTTAAGTCATTTAGCAGACGCTCTTATCCAGAGCGACTTACAAATTGCAAAGTTCATACATATTCATCCTGGTCCCCCCGTGGGAATTGAACCCTGGTCCCCCCGTGGGAATTGAACCCACAACCCTGGCATTGCAAGCGCCATGCTCTACCAACTGAGCCACACGGGACCACAAAGTTACTGGGGCTGAGTTTCCTCTTCCTCTACCAGACCCAAAGTTTCCTCTGCCCCTGTTGTAACCTCTTCCATTTCCCCCACTGCGAACTCACATGCCCCAACTGCCCACAGGTTCAGCATTGAGTGTTGTTCCATTCACAAAGGGCTCTGGCGGGCCCACCTCCTCTTCGAGTCCATGTTTGTGGGTCACCATAATGTTGAGTGGTGAAAAGCACATACCCTGCAGGCACCAGGTTCACAGGTGTGACTGATGTGAATGTGGGGGAGATGCAGGCTGTGGTTGTGGTGAGCCTGTAGAAACAACTTGAGCAGATGTCTAGGGTCTTCCAGTCTGTCCTTTTTGTGGAGTGAGTTGGGGTGGCGAGGGAAACTCCCTCCAGGAACTGTGCCTCCTTTTTCTTCCAGCACCATCATTCCCATCACAGTTTCTGATACAAGGGCACTTCTCTTCATCCCCTTCTCCTTGTCTGAAATACCTCCTTGACTAAATCCAACCTAGTCTTGTTGAATGAACCAGCCATTGGATATCTATGTTCTCATACCATCTCTGTCCAAACATGCCATTTCTTAAAAGGAAATGTAAATTCCACAGCAATAAACTTCTTTTGCATATAATCAACAGGCGTAACAGGCTTCATTGCTCCCATCTCCTCATTCTGGTTTGACTGTGCCATGGTGCTCCGGCTTTTTATTTAGATAGTCTGCGTGTAATGTGTTTTCCAATTTCTATAGGGTTATTCTAAAGTGGGTGTAATATGTAGGAATATGCCTATATTCTTCTCTATCTCCTTTCAGTGTGTGTTAAACAACAGTGGGTGATACCGAAATCCTAATTCTACTCTCACTTCCTCCAGGCTATGGTAAATAGTAAACAGTTCTACTAAACTTAAATATATTTCACACACGGGCCTCACATAGACAACCACATGCTAGACTTAAATTCCTAAGGGTAGAGTATCAGTAATATTTTATTCACCAGTTCCCCCTGGTGATAGCGTCACAAACAAATTTTCTATGAAAATCTCTACAGAACACCACTTCCTTGTAATAATTTTACTGGTATATTAGGGGTTGTCGGGTTGTACCTCTCCTATACTATCCTATGGTAAGAAAGTGTCACTAACAAATATGTTCATCAACCTGTTATTAAAATAACTTCTGTCCTACTGCTAACTTTTTATTCCACCATTGGCCATTACCTAATAAAACCTACTTTGCAGGCCTTTGCAGACATGGTGAGCATCTGTTTGGTTTTATTTGACAGTCAGCCATGTAATGATAATGGTGTAGGTGCTCTATGTTAGCCTTTCCTACCTACCTATTATCTAACTTGCAATAATATCAATAGTATTGTATCAGTTTTAACTCTATTTCCTCAACTGTCTTCTCATATACCCATAAAACAAAACCTCCTCTCTACAAAACTATCCTCCTCCTTATCATAAATAACCAATTCTCGATTTGTTTATCTCCTCACCCACTGCGCATTTCACTCACACCAAACACATAAGGACAGACAACATATTATTCCTATCTTCCAGGTGCCCCATAGGTTATCGCCTGTTTCAGAACTTTCCCGCTAGATACAGCTTCTGATCCTAACTACTCTTGAGTACCCTTCCGGAAGTTACCCCAACACGCTAGAAGGCGAGCTACTCTTCTTATCCATATGACATATAACACACATTGACATACAACAATTACCACACATTCATTGACTTATACATGCACATTTTAGGTTCCTTTGTTTTTACAATTACAAGAGGGAGGCGGCGCTTTTACATACCCGCGAAACACTGAACACCCACTTCTTATAAATGACAGACTTCGATATAACAGGTGTCTGCTTACCTCACAATTTGGTGATCAGAGAAGGGGGTTCAGGTTCCGTCCAGTAGCGTTGCACTCACTCCCTCCTGGCAAGCTCGCCAAATGTTGGTTCTGTTTTTCTGTGCTCCGTTTTATTTACTTAACAAATAAGGAACACTCAAAATGTGCACTTATAGATCATAACAATTTTAATCGAAATACATGTACAGCTGTAGACAGAAGTCAAAGATCAAACATCACATATACAACTGATGTCATGAGTTCTGCCCCATAGGAATCGTCCCAAGTTATTTTATTAAGCCTGAAGTCCAGCCCTAGTGATGTCACTGCATATGTCATTACCTGCTACTCCTCAGACCAAGCCCATGCTACAGCTATACAAACTTGCAAGAGAGATACAATAGTTCCAGTGTTTTCTAAGGCCTCAGCAGTAAATGTCCACTCCCCCAAGTTGATTTATGTGCAGATGAACGTGGTACCTTCAGGCGTTTGGAAATTGCTCCCAAGGATGAACTAGACTTGTGAAGGTCTACAATTTTTTTTCTGAGATCTTGGCTGATTTCTTTTGTAGAGCTCGAAAATTCAAGCCCCTTGGATGCTGCCATAGACTTACATTAGAAGTGCTCATCCAAGAAGGCTCAAGGTCATTGGCCACAGATAAAATGTCAAATCGCGTTATATCTACCATAGCTTTGATTGGACTGATTATGTCAACATCATACTTTCTAAATCTTAACTAGCAAGCTAGACAAGGAGTCATCATCATGCATTAAGTCAGTAATCTACTGGCAAATCCTTTTCAATCCTTGTCATATGAAGAGAAACTATAGATAAAACGTATCAATACACAACAAGTGGGAAATTGCCAATTCAACAATGAGTACTAATGCGCCATTGCAGCTCCGAGTTCAATCTCAGTCTGTGTCACAGCTGACTATGCCCGAGTCCGTATGGGAGTTGCAGCAATGAGACAAGATCGTAACTACCAATTGGATATTATGGAAAAGGGAGTAACGCCATGGGCCAGAAAAGTTTGAATACATTGGCCATGCTGTCAATCCAGCATGACTTCTGCCGCGTTCAAAATAATTGGTAACGCTGAACTGGGAAATCTCGTACTTTTGTGAGTTCAAGACAACTGGGAACTCGGATAAAACTAACTCCAACTGGGAAAATACGGAAAACAATTTTGAACGGTCATCCAACTCAGAATTCCAAATCGAGATGTTGGTCTCCTTCTAGAGCCCACAAGAAGGATCGCCGTGCCACCTTCCTGTTCAAGTGAGCACAGCACAACAAGGTGAGTCCAAAAATGTATCGTATGCTTCTGCATAAATTATGTAATATGCCAGGGAGATATGTATACTATAACTAAGAAAGTAATACGAAGTGTATGTAGTAAGCTGTTAGTAGCCCATGTGCCTCACCCTAATAATTTTGTCCATTTCCGCCTCATAATTTAGCCTACTCTTCTGACTTGGTGGTGCACATGTAGCCTATAGCCTGTTTAACAGAAATGTAATCATTGAATATTGTAAGAGCTTTCACTGTCTGCTTATATGCCCCCTTTATTTATCCTACGGTTCTGACTTGGTGTACAGGGAGAATACTGTAAGAACGGCCCATGTTCTGAATTCTGTTGCTGTACATTTCAAAAGTGCTGAACAAATATTTATGTTGACTACGTCCGTCCTAGCTCGCTCATTAATGTCTTTATCGAAATTACGGATTGCCTCTTATCCGCTCGTCTACCCCTTATGCCATAGTTTTCACATCTCAATTGTCAGTAGAAACAACATTTGTTTAAGCAAGTCAGCCATATCAGCTATACAGTTCAAAAGTTTGGGGTCACTTAGAAGGGTCCTTGTTTTTGAAAGAAAAGCACATTTTGTCCATTAAAATAACATCAAATTGATCAGAAATACAGTGAGACATTGTTAATGTTGTAAATGACTATTGTAGCGGGAAACGGCAGATTTTAAATGGAATATCTACATAGGCGTACAGAGGCCTATTATCAGAAACATTCACTCCTGTGTTTGAATGGCACGTTGTGTTAGCTAATCCAAGTATTCCATTTTAAAAGACTAATTGAACATTATAAAACCCTTTTGCAACTATGTTAGCACAGCTGAAAACTGTTGTGCTGATTAAAGAAGCAATAACACTGACCGTCTTTAGACTAGTTGAGTATCTGGAGCATCAGCATTTGTGGGTTTGATTACAGGCTCAAAATGGCCAGAAACAAAGCTCTTTCTTCTGAAACTCATAAGTCTATTCTTGTTCTGAGAAATGAAGGCTATTCCATGTGAAAAATCACCAAGAAACTGAAGATCTGGTACAACGCTGTGTACTACTCCCTTCACAGAACAGCGCAAACTGGCTCTAACTAGAAAAGAAAGAGGAGTGGGAGGCCCCGGTGCACAACTGAGCAAGAGGACACAGGATCTCAACCCTATTGAGCTGTTGTGGGAGCAGCTTGACCGTATGGTACGTAGTGCCCATCAAACCAATCCAACTTGTGGGAGGTGCTTCAGGAAACATTGGGTGAAATCTCTTCAGATTACCTCAACAAATTGACAACTAGAATGCCAAAGGCCTCCCGGGTGGCGCAGTGGTCTAGGGCACTGCATCGCAGTGCTAGCTGCGCCACCAGAGTCTCTGGGTTTGCGCCCAGGCTGGGCTGGGTTCGCGCCCAGGCACTGTCGCAGCCGGCCGCAACCGGGAGGTCCGTGGGGCGACGCACAATTGGCATAGCGTCGTCCGGGTTAGGGAGGGTTTGGCCGGTAGGGATATCCTTGTCTCAGTATGTAAAATGTAATAAAAATGTATGCACTCTACTGTAAGTCGCTCTGGATAAGAGCGTCTGCTAAATGACTAAAATGTCAAATGTAAATGTCTGCAAGGCTGAAATTGCTGCAAATTGAGGATTATTTGATAAAAGCAAAGTTTGAAGGACACAATTATTATTTCAATTAAAAATCATTATTTATAACCTTGTCAACATCTTGACTATATTTCCTATTCATTTTGCAACTCATTTCATGTATGTTTTCATGGAAAACAAGGACATTTCTAAGTGACCCCAAACTTTTGAACGGTAGTATATGTTTTTTTTTAAACAATTAATGAGGCTGAATTAAATGTTTCGCTTCCAGACAAGGCTCTGCTGATAGCCAGGTGTAGCAGGGGTAAGGACTAATTCACTGCATGGTGCTGAAAAGAAAGCTCTGCTGTTGGGACCGCTTTATGTAGGCCCTAACAGTTTGTGGGCACCGTTTGTCACCATTATAGTACAATTAATGTATTGTTTAGTGCTGTGTTGTGTAGTGGCTTTGCTGGCATGCGTCTAAAAATATTACGTTTGCCCCACCAAGTTTTACATGCTTAAATTGCCACTGCATCTTTCTCATCCTAAAGTATGTCCACTGGAAGCCTGAAACTTCAAGCAGTTTCTGCTTCAGATTCTTCCTAGGCTCGGCTCCCATGCTTCGCTGACGTTGTGAAAGCCTTTGACAGAGGTTAGATTCTTTCCAACACACACCACATTGGTAAGAAAAAGGACCACTTTGATATATTGTCATATACATAGTATTCAAGGACAAGTGTGATGTGAGAAGAATGACAATAAGTGATTATATAATGCCATTATTTTGATACTTGGGATGTATTTTTCTATATTAGTAAAAGTAAAACAACCAACCAATAAATAAATCCATTACATATTTACAGATATCATAAAGGGCATATGTCATACAAAGTTGCGTGTCTACAATGTCTTAGTGAAAGCTATGACATTGGTATTTTTGTGTCACATACATGACACATACACACCTCACTCTTGCTTCCACTTAAACCTAAAGAACACATACTGTACACCGCCCTATTTGACCCATTCTTAAACAGCATAAAGAACTTGCCAATTACCTATTCATTTGTGTGATTCTTTCCTGTTGTTTTGTCCATATATTGACATGACATCACAATAAGATGAATAACATTCAGGGAGTATTAGTTTAATAAGTTAACTTCTATAGCATGTACGTAGCTGTATACTTTATATACAGTAGCTTGTTGACATGACTGGACAATATTGCTGACCAGATGAAGTATGGATGGATAACTTAACTGTAGTAGTAACCAGGGGTGAAAGTAAGGCGATATCTGTCCCATACAGCGTCCTGGCTAAATAAATTGTTGGTTATACCGGTAAAACGTGAGCCTATCACAATTAATACAACATGCCCAAATAACGATAGGCCATTACAGCATTATTTAACATTACTGCAGGTCAGCCGCATGACACATTTGCGAATTGACTGGAAACCGGCTGGTATTCGATCCGAATTGCATTGTGGTTTGAGGAGAACACTTACATTTTGTCAAGGCGGGGAGCTGAGTGGCGGAGATGCTCGTGGACAAGGCGGAGATGAGTGGCAGAGACCCAAGGCTCGCAGTTGATGAATCAATTCATACTACAAATCTAGGCCTAATGACAATCGTAGAATGTCATTACAACACACATAGGGGTTTTGTAACAGATGTCTCTTTCCATTCATCAAATTGCGGGTGCACAGTGCACTGTTGGGGTTTGGATGTTGAAATTATTTTGTGAGTGGACGAATGTGCGCGAGTAGCCTACAGGAGCGCCTTTGTTGAGTGGCTGATTAACAATCAGATGAAAACATAATGACTGGTGTTGTTTATGCCACATTAAAAACATAGGCGGCGTGTCCATAATGCTAGGGGAAGCTTTCCCTAAAGTACATTGAATTGCCAAAATTATATAACTACAACAGAAAGCATGACTTGGCCATAGAGGATCATTGGCTTCTTAAAAATAAAAAATAAATGTTTTAAATTGCCTAGGCTACAGTCGGAAGTGCCCGCAATTTGGGCAGCGCACGCAGCAAATATCAAATACACAACATATGTGGACACTTACACATCAAACATCTCATTCCAAAATCATAGGCCTTAATATGGAGTTGGTCCCCTCTTTGCTGCTACAACAGCCTCCACTCTTCTGGGAAAGCTTTCCACTTGATGTTGGAACATTCACCCACAAGAGCATTAGTGAGGTCGGGCACTGATGTTGGGCTTCATCCCAAAGGTGTTCGATGGGGATGAGGTCAGGGCTTTATGCAGGCCAGTCAAGTTCTGCCACACCGATCTCAACAAACCCTTTCTGTATGGATCTCGCTTAGTACACGGGGCCATTGTCATGCTGAAACTGGAAAGGGCCTTCCCCAACCTGTTGCCACAAAGTTGGAAGCACAGAATCGTCTACAATGTCATTGTATGCTGTAGTGTTAATGTTCCCCTTCACTAGAACTGAGGGGCCTAGCCCGAACCATGAAAAACAGCCCCAGACCATTATTCCTTCTCCACCAAACTTTACAGTTGGCACTATGCATTGGGACAGGTAGCATTCTCCTGGCATCCGCCAAAACCAGATTTGTCTGTCTGACTGCCAGATGGTGAAGCGTGATTCATCACTCTTGAGAACACGTTTCCACTGCTCCAGAGTCCAATGGCGGCGAGCTTTACACCACTCCAGCCTATGCTTGGCATTGCGCATGGTGATCTTAGGCTCGTGTGTGGCTGCTTGGCCATGGAAACCCATTTCAAGGAAGCTCCCGACGAACAGTTCTAACGTTGCTTCCAGAGGCAGTTTGGAACTCTGTAGTGAGTGCTGCAACCGAGGGAAGATGATTTTTATGCGCTGCAGCAATCTGCAGTCCCGTTCTGTGAGCTTGTGTGGCTGAGCTGAGCCGTTGTTGCTCCTAGACATTTCCACTTCACAATAACAGCACAGTTGACCGGGGCAGCTCTAGAAATTTGACGAACTGACTTGTTGGAAAGGTGGCATCCTATGACAGTGCCACATTGAAAGTCACTGAGCTCTTCAGTAAGGCCATTCCACTGCCAATGTTTCTCTATGGAGATCCTTTGGCTTTGTGCTCGATTTTATACACCTGTCAGCAACGGGTGTGGCTGAAAGAACAGAATCCACTAATTTGAAGCGGTGTCCACATACTTTTGTATTTATACACACACACACACACACACACACACACACACACACACACACACACACACACACACAGTTGAAGTCGGAAGTTTACATACACTTAGGTTGGAGTGATTAAAACTTGTCTTTCAACCACTCCACAAATTTCTTGTTAACAAACTATAGTTTTGGCAAGTCGGTTAGGACATCTACTTTGTGCATGACACAAGTCATTTTTCAAAAAATTGTTTACAGACAGATTATTTCACTTATAATTCACTGTATCACAATTCCAGTGGGTCAGAAGTTGACTGTGCCTTTAAACAGCTTGGAAAATTCCAGAAAATTCTGTCATGGCTTTAGAAGCTTCTGATAGGCTAATTGACATCATTTGAGTCAATTGGAGGTGTACCTGTGGATGTATTTCAAGGCCTACCTTCAAACTCATTGCCTCTTTGCTTATCATGGGAAAATCAAAAGAAATCAGCCAAGACCTCAGAAAACAATTGTAGACCTCCACAAGTCTGGTTTATCATTGGGAGCAATTTCCAAATGCCTGAAGGTACCACGTTCATCTGTACAAACAATAGTACGCAAGTATAAACACCATGGGACCACGCAGCCATCATACTGCTCAGGAAAGAGACTCGTTCGGTCTCCTAGAGATGAACGTACTTTGGGGCGAAAAGTGCAAATCAATCCCAGAACAGCAAAGGACCCTGTGAAGATGCTGGAGGAAACAGGTACAAAAATATCTATATCCACAGTAAAACAAGCCCTATATTGAAATAACCTGAAAGGCCGCTCAGCAAGGAAGAAGCCACTGCTCCAAAACCGCCATAAAAAAGTCAGACTACAGTTAGGAACTGTGCACATGGGGACAAATATCGTACTTTTTGGAGTAATGTCCTCTGGTCTGATGAAACATAAATAGAACTGTTTGGCCATAATGACCATCGTTATGTTTGGAGGAAAAAGCGGGAGGCTTGCAAGCCGAAGAACACCATCCCAACCGTGAAGCACGGGGTTGGCAGCATCATGTTGTGTTGGTACTTTGCTGCAGGAGGGACTGGTGCACTTCGCAAAATAGATGGCATCATGAGGTAGGAAAATGATGTGGATATATTGAAGAAACATCTCAAGACAGTCGGGAAGTTAAATTGGTCTTCCAAATGGACAATGACCCCAAGCATACTTCCAAAGTTGTGGCAAAATGGCTTAAGGATAACAATGTCAAGATATTGGAGTGGCCATCACAAAGCCCTGAACTCAACCTATTGAACATTTGTGGGCAGAACTGAAAAAGTGTGTGCGAGCAAGGAGGTCTACAAACCAAGACTCAGTTACACCAGCTCTGTCAGGAGGAATGGGCCAAAATTCACCCAACTTATTGTGGGAAGCTTGTGGAAGGCTACCCGAAACATTTGACCCAAGTTAAACAATTTAAAGGCAATGCTACCGAATACTAATTGAGTATATGTAAACTTCTGACCCACTGGGAATGTGATGAAAGAAATAAAAGCTGAAATAAATAATTCAACTATTATTCTGACATGTCACATTCTTAAAATATAGTGATCATCCTAACTGACCTAAAACAGGGATTTTTTTACTAGGATTAAATGTCAGGAATTGTGAAAAACTGAGTTTAAATGTATTTGGCTAGAGTGTATGTAAACGTTTGACTTCAACTGTATATATAATGTTGATGATTGTTGAGTTGTGACTGTCAGTGAAAAGCAGAGACCCAGCCAGGCATATTACAATAAAAGTACAATCGCAGAAAAACGGTTGGCTATTACTTTAAAGAGATGAATGACAATATTTTCAATCTGTCTTTTAGTTATCAAAATTCTTAACTGAATTCTGCGAACAGTAGCATATCATATTGGCAGTAGCAGAAAACATCGGCCATATCCCTGGAGTGCGCATATTCAGTGTCTTTGTCATTGGGTCAGTGCCACTTTTGTTTGTCTTTGGACAATAACTTCCTCCTCTAGGTTAGATGGTCGTCATATTGTATTTGTGTCTCCCCTTTTCGTAGGCCAATTATATGGATCAGACAACATTGTTTTTATTGATCCGTTTGTCTGTGTCAGCAAAGTAGACTACTGTAATTTCTGTAGTCCCGCACTGGTAAGAAATTAAATATACTTTCACCCCTGGTAGTAACGATAACAATATGTGTATGGTTTCACCAGGTAAGCAGGCAATAATGCAGATGTTTGGCGGATAAGTTTATGTGCACAATGTATGACAGAGTGAAATGAGAGACAAAGCAAAAAAAGGACAGGATGTGTAAGTCACATGTGTTTCAAAACCAAACATTTGGCATGGTGGTATTTTTGTCTGTTTTCCATTTTACATTCTTTGCTCATTGCAGTGTTGCATAAAAAGCAGGTGATTTATACAGTAGGTGATGCTCCTTCTCGCTCTTGTGTGTGAGTGTGTTAAACTGTTCTGTCTGCCCCAGAGCGCTTCCTCACCACCTTGCCCCCATTGACCTGGTCCACAGCCAGGATCTCCAGCTCTGGCTGAGGAGGCACCACGGGAGGGGTGCAATGGTGGATGCGGTGTGCAACGCCCATGTGTGCATGGTGCTGCCGGTCCCGTGCCGGGCTGTGGCTGGACGAGCGATCACAGGTGATGGGGGGTATGACGGCAGGCCGGTCTCGTACCATCTGCAGATCAGGCATGTCTCGAGATGCCTGCAGGAAGGGGGTGGGGTCGGGCATTGCATCCACCGCCTCCCGTAGGACCATCCTCCTCCCATCAGAACCCAGCCGGTACACCTCGGTTAACTCTGAGTGCAGCGGCTGAGACAGGCTCTTCTTCATGCGGCGGCGAGGGGTCTCAGGGCCAGGCTGTCGGTCTTTAGCTGGGGGAGGGGTGGGCTTGTAGGAGCTCACAGGGCTGACGTTGGGACTGGCCTCGGAGGAACTGCCTGCCAGGAGCTTTTTCTTGGTGGTGTGGAGCTGAGAGGTGAGGTAGGCGATGGTGCTGGCTCTCTGCTCTAGCTCCCCAGACAGGACAGCCAGCTTGTGGCTCTTTATCTTCAGCTCCTCCAGGTACTTCTTCTCCCTCTCCTTGATGGTGTTCTCCAGGACAGAGATCATGGCGTTCTTCTGCTCCAGGTCTCTAAGCAGCTCCGTGTTCTCCTCCTCCTTCACCTGAGCCTCCAGCTCCTCGCACTTACTGTGCAGTTCCCTGCAGCGCGCCTCACTGCTGTCTGCACAAACACAAACAAATCACACTGTTAGACCTGTATTTGAAGACAAAACACACACAACCATCAGAAACCCAGTATTCACCGTCACCAATACAGTAGCCTGCTTCATTTGTATCCACAATAAAACATGGTCCATTCCTCTCAAAATATTCCATAAGGAATACATGAGGCTGTTTTCCTATTGGGTCTGGTAGGGCTACCATCTGCAGTCAACATACCGTAGGCATGTGTACATGTCAGATACTACAAACGAAATACAAAAAGCTGTCACTTAAATCCTAATAATGCTTAACACGCGCACACACACAGCAATTTTGTATAAAATATAGGCTACACATACTGTACATCCAACCTTCCACCCCTCCCACACACACACACACTAATTGCCCATAGGCACTTTAAGTGCACCCACTGGCCACGGATTGAGTCTATCAGCTGATGTGAGTGGGCGAGATTGATGTCTACAGAGACTCATCAGCAGTGGGCAGAGCGAGAGGCAATAGCTCCTGTCTCATAATACAGCTCTGGTCCATAGCCAGGGCACAGCTCTCCTCTGACCTTCATTATTGCCCATCCTCCTCCCTCGCCAGCTCAACACTGCCCACACATCGCCTCCCCCCAACCCAATGATCAAACACACATTCACAATCAGCTACGGTACAGATATAGCCTAGCTATAAGCTCTCTGTAGCAGATAGATAGGCCTAAAGCATACCATAGATCCTAGATAATGATATCTACCCAACACAACCATCTACATCTAATACTGGAGTATATATCGATTTTCTACTGCTTAATGGGAGGGGGGGGGGGGGGGGGGGGGGGGGGGGGGGTTGTCCATGTCTGTGTTTAAGAGCTGCAATTTTCTCCTACTAGGGGCGTGGGGGTGATGATATGTTTCTCTACCAGCTGAGAAGGGGGATGTTGTCTTTGTTTTGGACCCCAGCTAGAGCCGCTGAGTCCTGCCTGCTGCACTAAGTAAGTTGCAGACTGTGCATTAGTGCTGTGGCACATCATCTAATTTCCTGCACTGCAATCTGCATGATGTCCAACACTAACCTGCTACTGTCTCCGACAATCCCCACAGTACCACACTGTCTGCACTGCACATAGCCAGGAAGAACACCTCCCCATTACAGGATTCACAAGGTAACATTGAGACATGTTACCTGTCATACAACCTGAACCTACTCTTATGAACCTACTCTTCTGTAACAGTGAACTGACTGATTTCCCATTCAATAATTCAGTAGCACAAAATACATCAAATATCAAGCCAATGTAGCCCAAAGATCAAGCCTGATTAAAACACTTCCGATTTCAGCAAAAGGATGTTTTTACTTTCCTATCATTATTTTTTGCTTGGGTCCATGGCTAGAGATGCTACAAAGTGTATATCAGCCCATTGTTCTCTGGCTAGTATATAGAGCTATTTCAGCGGCTTAATCAGGACTGTAATGATGTCCTGAAAGGTCAGCATGAGGGTAGAAGGGCTTAGTTCCAACTGTTTACTGACAGGTTTACTGGCAGAGCTTTAACCTCTTCCCATTGTTAACACTGTTTCTATATTACTGACTGAATATCTAACAACATCACATTGATTGCTATATTGTTTCCCCATTGCATAGATGTCCTGTAATTATTGATCAATTCTTTGAGTCTGTCTACTAGCCTACAGGTCAGATCCCAAGGTTAGACCTCCATGTGGTTCTAATGCATGCCCATGGGCAGTTCTCCTGTGTATATAATTCAGACTGTTTGACTCTTGTTACATGTCCATGGTAATATGGGGGATGGGAGGGGGCTGTGCTGTGAGCTAGGCAATGAGCTGACTGTGAAAGGAGGACAGTGCCCTGAACAGCAGGCGGTTCTGGCTGCAGCGCAGTTTCCTGGGTGGAAAAGTGTTACCAGGATACAGCCCTAGCCTTCTGCTTTCTCCCATTCCCAGGGCAAAGAAATACAGAGGCCTCTGTTCTGTTCTGCTGCAGAAAGTCTTATTTAATAGCGTTGCAGGTTTTAGGGCCTGGGCTGTTCACTGTCACTGCCACTGTTGAACAGCCAGGGTGAAGGCAAGCAGAGCCTGAACTTTATATATATTGAGTGATTCTTAGTTCACATAGGCTACATAACATCATTAACAACACAACTGCCAGCACGATAGTTTGCAGAAAATATATCAATTTAATTTGAAAGCACATAATCCTAAAGTTTTCCAATCAAATTGAAATCAGTGTCAAAGTAATTGGTAAAACATTATTGGCTACAAAATACATCAAACATTTTCCATGTCTCTGTCCAACAATGCACTGCACTGCTAGGGCCTATATTACTTACACAATGACAGCAGAGTCAGGTCAAAACACAGAGAGAAACGATTCCCACAGAATTAAATATACAAAAAAATCATGTGAAAATTAACTGACCCTGCCTGCCAATCCCAGTAAAGATCCATAGTATTCTCTCAATAACTATGCTATTAGTTATTGAGAGAGAAAGTCAGGCCAATTGCTCTAGCAATGGAATGTGACGTGTGAAACAGATACCTGTGTGGATATGTGTGTACTTGGGGTCCCATAATAGAGGAAGGCCTGGGAAACGTCTTACCTGTTGGATCTGAACTTCTCACTGTCAGCTCATAGGTCAAGTCTGTGAAAAGAGAAGAGGATTAGGCCGGGAAGTGAAAGCTTCAGCTCTGACAGGGGCGGTGCAGTGGCATCAAGGAGCATGCTATTCAGAGAGCCTATGCAGAAGCAGGTATCTAGTGGAGAGAGGTGAGATGGCAGGCCTCTACAGATCGGTCAGGATTAGTGAGAGTCACAGGCCAGCTTAGCAGTATGTTGTCCAAGGACATTTGACAAATCGGCCAAAGCACAGAGCGATGGAATTAATGGACCTGGCCCTGGCTAGCCACTCTGTTGTGGTGTGCTCTGGTTTGTGGCTCAGGGTGTCATGCTTTACTTATGGTGTAGTCCAGGGGTCATCAACTAGGTACAGCCGCAGGCCGATTTTTTTTCTTGAGCGGATGGTCAGGGGGCCGGAACATAATTATAAATAATTTGTACACTGCAAATTGACACAAGAAGCCCAAACAGACAAAAACAATCATTTCAAACCTCGATTACATTGGTACACAACCACATACACTACCGTTCAAGAGTTTGGGGTCACTTAGGAATGTACTTGTTTTTGAACGAAAAGCTAATTTTTTGTCCATTAAAATAACATCAGATTGATCAGAAATACAGTGTAGACGTTGTTAATGTTGTAAATGACTATTGTAGTTGGAAACGGCAGATTCTTTTATGGAAAATCGAGTTAGCCGTACAGAGGCCCATTATCAGCAACCATCACTCCTGTGTTCCAACGGCACGTTGTGTTAGCTAATCGAAGTTTATAATTTCAAAAGGCTAATTTATCATTAGAAAACCCTTTTGCAATTATGTTAGCACAGCTGAAAACTGTTGTCCTGATTAAAGAAGCAATAAAACTGGCCTTCTTTAGACTAGTTGAGTATCTGGAGCATCAGCATTTGTGGGTTCGATTACAGGCTCAAAGGGGCCAGAAACAAAGAACTTTCTTCTGAAATTTGTCAGTCTATTCTTGTTCAGAGAAATTAAGGCTATTCCATGCGAGAAATTGCCAATAAACTGAAGATCTGGTACAACGCTGTGTGCTACTCTCTTCACAGAACAGTGCAAACTGTCTCTAACCAGAATAGAAAGAGGAGTGGGAGGCTCCGGAGCACAAGCACAACTGAGCAAGAGGACAAGTACATTACAATGTTTAGTTTGAGAAACAGACGCCACACAAGTCCTCAACTGGCAGCTTCATTAAATAGTACCCGCAAAACACCAGTCTCAATGTCACCAGTGAAGAGGCGACTCCGGGATGCTGGCCTTCTAGGCAGAGTTGCAAAGAAAAAGCCAAATCTCAGACTGGCCATTAAAAAGAAAAGATGAAGACGGGAGAACAGACACTGGACAGAGGAACTCTGCCTAGAAGGCCAGCATCCCGGAGTCGCTTCTTCACTGTTGACGTTGAGACTGGTGTTTTGCGGGTACTATTTAATGAAGCTGCCAGTTGAGGACTTGTGAGGCGTCTGTTTCTCAAACAAGACACTCTAATGTACTTGACACTAATGTACACTCTAATGTACTTGTCCTCTTGCTCAGTTGTGCACCGGGGCCTCCCACTCCTCTTTCTATTCTGGTTAGAGCCAGTTTGCTCTGTTCTGTGAAGGGAGTAGTACACAGCGTTGTACCAGATCTTCAGTTTCTTGGCAATTTCGCATGCGGAATAGCCTTCATTTCTTAGAACAAGAATAGACTGACGAGTTCCAAAAGAAAGTTCTTTGCTTCTGGCCCTTTTGAGCCTGTAATCGAACCCACAAATGATGATGCTCCAGATACTCAACTAGTCTAAACAAGGTCAGTGTTATTGCTTCTTTAATCAACAAAACAGTTTTCAGCTGTGCTAGCCTTTTAAAATGATAACCTTGGATTAGCGAACACAACGTGCCATTGGAACACAGGAGTGATGGTTGCTGATAATGGGCCTCTGTACACCTATGTAGATATTGGTGGTAAATGACCTTTTAATGGCGTCAGACCGAGGCTCTGCATCTGTCCTCGTGCTACTAGACCTTAGTGCTGCCTTTGACACCATCGATCACCACATTCTTTTGGAGAGACTGGAAACCCAAATTGGTCTACACGGACCAGTTCTGGCCTGGTTTAGATCTTACCTGTCGGAAAGATATCAGTTTGTCTCTGTGAATGGTTTGTCCTCTGACAAATCAACTGTGCATTTCGGTGTTCCTCAAGGTTCCGTTTTAGGACCACTATTGTTTTCACTATATATTTTACCTCTTGGGGATGTTATTCGAAAACATAATGTTAACTTCTTGAGAATACAGGGGGTGCTGTTTCGCATTAGCATAATTGCCTCTACAGATTAAACTGCCTCTTTTTCAATTATTGCTGTTACTATATGCATATAACCATATAGCATTGGATAGAAAACAAGCTATGGTTTCTAAAACCGTTCCAATTGAGTCTCTGAGTCAAACACAGGTCATTTCACAGCACTTTCCCTGAGCCAGAAGAAAATTGCAAGATGTGTATGCTCGCTTCAAAGCTCTGCCTATATATGGTCACGCGACCTATGACCCGAATCACACTTCCTTCTTCTTCCTCTGGGTGTCTGGAAGACGTCAGAGGAGAAATTTTTTGTTTATCTTGTACTGACGTGAAATAAGACCTATTTCTTTAGCGTGACCGACAACTTCCGGTTTCTGAAATGCGCGTTTTCAGAGGTGGCTTTGTATTTTGTTATGCTGACGTTACGGATGAAAACTATCTCCGTGTCGAAGTTTGTTTGAAACATGTGACCATATCACCGTAATGTATGTTTTTTCAATATAGTTTAATCAGATTATTAGAATTTTTTCGGGAGTTTTGCCGTGTTCCGTTCTTTGAGTTTTTTAACTTTGGACATGGACCGTGCCAGTCGACCAGTACCCAGGCTAAATGAAGAGGGGAGGTTGCCATTGTGAATGGATTGAACGACTCATCAGGACTAAGGACACCTTGATCAACATTCTGATGAAAGACCAGCAATAGTAAGACCCAATTTACGATGTTATTTCATATATCTGTCGTGCATGTGAACTGGTCGGGCGCGTCCAGCCGGTTCTGGCTGGCCTCGTTATGCTAATTTAGCGATACATTTTGTTTTCGCTATAAAACATTTAAAAAATCTGAAATATTGTTTGGATTCACCAGATGTTGGGCTTTCAATGTCTGTACGCTGTGTATTTTTTCTGAAATGTTTTAAGACAAGTAATTAGTTATATAACGTTGGTCTCTGTAATTGTTCTAGCTGCATCAGCACTATATCAGATTGCAGCTCCAATGTAGAACTGTGATTTATACCTGAAAAATGCACATTTAAAAAAAAAAACTATGCTATACCATAAATATGTTATCAGACTGTCATCTTATAAATTTGTTTGTTGGTTTGTGGCTATCAATATCTTAGTTTAGCCGAATTGGTGATAGCACCTGATGGAGTAAGAAACTGTTGGAGTAAGAAAATGGTGTCTTTTGCTAACGTGTTTAGCTAATAGATTTACATATTTTGTCTTCCCTGTAAAACATTTAAAAAATCTGAAATGGTGGTTTTATTCACAAGATCTGTGTCTTTCATTGGGTGTCTTGGACTTGTGATTTAATGATATTTAGATGCTACTATTTAATTGTGACGCTATGCTAGCGATGCTAATCAGTGTGTGGGGGGGGGGGGGTGCTCCCGGATCCGGGTTAGGTACTCTGTAGAGGTTAACTTCTTGAGAATACAGGGGGTGCTGTTTTCGCATTAGCATAATTTCCTCTACAGATTAAACTGCCTCTTATTCAATTATTGCTCTTACTATATGCATATAATTAATACCATTGGATAGAAAACAATCTATAGTTTCTAAAACCGTTTCAATTTTGTCTCTAAGTGAAACAGAAGTCATTTGACAGCACTTTCCCTGACCAAGAAGAAGAATGCAAGATGTGTATGCTCGCTTCAACGCTCTGCCTATATATGGTCACGCCACCTATGACCCGAAACACACTTCATTCGTCTTCCTCTGGGTGTCAAGAGGACGTCAGAGGAGAAATTTTTTGTTTATCTTGTACTGACGTGAAATAAGACCTATTTCTTTGGCGTGACCGACAACTTCCGGTTCTCTGAATCGCGCGATTTGTAGGTGTGATTGTCTTCTGTTTTGCTGCCGTTACGGATGAAAACTATCTCCGTCTCGAAGTTTGTTTGATACATGTGACCATATCATCTTAATGTATGTTTTTTCAATATAGTTTAATCAGATTATTTGAATTTTTTCGGGAGTTTTGCCGTGTTCCGTTCTGTGACTTTTTTTCTTTGGCCAGTCGACCAGTACATATGCTAAATGAAGAGGGAAAGTTGCCATTATGAATGGATTGAACGACTCATCAGGACTAAGGACACCTTGATCAACGTTCTGATGAAAGATCAGCAATAGTAAGACCCAATTTACGATGTTATTTCATATATCTGTCGTGCATGTGAACTGGTCGGGGCCGCCCAGCTGGTTCTGGCTGGCGTGGCTATGCTAATTTAGCGCTACATTTTGTTTTCGCTATAAAACATTTAATAAATCAGAAATATTGTTTGGATTCACCAGATGTTGGGCTTTCAATATCTGTACGCTGTGTATTTTTTCTGAAATGTTTTAAGACAAGTAATTAGTTATATGACGTTGGTCTCTGTAATTGTTCTGGCTGCGTCAGCACTATTTCAGATTGCAGCTGCAATGTAGAACTGTGATTTATACCTGAAAAATTCACATTCTTCAAAAAAAAACTATGCTATACCATAAATATGTTATCAGACTGTCATCTTATGAACTTGTTTCTTGGTTAGTGGCTGTATATATTTTTATTTAGTCGAATTAGTGATAGCTACTGACGCAGGAAAAAACTGTTGGAGTAAAAAAATTGTGTCTTTTGCTAACGTGTTTAGCTAATAGATTTACATATTGTGTCTTCCCTGTAAAACATTATAAAAATCTGAAATGGTGGCTTTATTCACAGGATCTGTATCTTTCATTAGGTGTCTTGGACTTGTGATTTAATGATATTTAGATGCTACTATTTAATTGTGACGCTATGCTAGCGATGCTAATCAGTGTGGGGGGGGGTGGGGGGTGCTCCCGGACACGGGGTAGGTGCTCGGTAGAGGTTAACTTTCACTGCTATGCGGATGACACACAGCTGTACATTTCAATGAAACATGGTGAAGCCCCAAAATTGCCCTCGCTAGAAGCCTGTGTTTCAGACATAAGGAAGTGGATGGCTGAAAACTTTCTACTTTTAAACTCAGACAAAACAGAGATGCTTGTTCTAGGTCCCAAGAAACAAAGAGATCTTCTGTTAAATCTGACAATTCATCTTGATGGTTGTAAAGTCGTCTCAAATAAAACTGTGAAGGACCTCGGCGTTACTCTTGACCCTGATCTCTCTTTTGACGAACATATCAAGACTGTTTCAAGGACAGCTTTTTTCCATCTACGTAACATTGCAAAAATCCGAAATTTTCTGTCCAAAAATGATGCAGAAAAATTTATCCATGCATTTGTTACTTCTAGGTTAGAGTACTGCAATGCTCTACTTTCCGGCTACCCGGATAAAGCACTAAATAAACTTCAGTTAGTGCTAAATACGGCTGCTAGAATCCTGACTAGAACCAAGAAATTTGATCATATTACTCCAGTGCTAGCTTCCCTACACTGGCTTCCTGTTAAGGCAAGGGCTGATTTCAAGGTTTTACTGTTAACCTATAAAGCGTTACATGGGCTTGCTCCTACCTATCTTTCCGAGTTGGTCCTGCCGTACATACCAATACGTACGCTACGGTCACAAGACGCAGGCCTCCTAATTGTCCCTAGAATTTCTAAGCAAACAGCGGGAGGCAGGGCTTTCTCCTATAGATTTCCATTTTTATGGAACAGTCTGTCTACCCATGTGAGAGACGCAGACTCGGTCTCAACCTTTAAGTCTTTACTGAAGACTTATCTCTTCAGTAGGTCATATGATTGAGTGTTGTCTGGCCCAGGAGTGTGAAGGTGAACGGAAAGGCTCTGGAGCAACGAACCGCCCTTGCTGTCTCTGCCTGGCCGGTTCCCCTCTCTTCACTGGGATTCTCTGCCTCTAACCCTATTACAGGGGCTGAGTCACTGGCTTACTGGTGCTCTTTCATGCCATCCCTGGGAGGGGTGCGTCACTTGAGTGGGTTGAGTTACTGACGTGATCTTCCTGTCTGGGTTGGCGGCCCCCTTGGTTTGTGCTGTGGTGGAGATCTTTGTTGGCTATACTCGGCCTTGTCTCAGGATTATAAGTTGGTGGTTGAAGATATCCCTCCAGTGGTGCGGGGGCTGTGCTTTGGCAAAGTGGGTGGGGTTATATCCTTCCTATTTGGCCCTGTCGGGGGTATCTTCGGATGGGGCCACAGTGTCTCCTGACCGCTCCTGTCTCAGCCTCCAGTATTTATGCTGCAGTAGTTTGTGTCGGGGGGCTAGGGTCAGTTGGTTATACCTGGAGTACTTCTCCTGTCTTATCCTGTGTCCTGTGTGAATTTAAGTATGCTTTCTCTAATTCTCTCGTTCTCTCTTTCTTTCTCTCTCTCTGAGAACCTGAGCCCTAGGACCATACGTCAGGACTACCGGGCATGACGACTCCCTGCTGTCCCCAGTCCGCCTGGCCTTGCCGCTATTCCAGTTTCAACTGTTCTGCCTGCGGTTACGGAACCCCTACCTGTCCCAGACCTGCTGTTTTCAACTCTTATTGATCGGCTATGAAAAGCCAACAGATTTATTCCTGATTATTATTTGACCATGCTTGTCATTTATGAACATTTTGAAAATATTGGCTCTCTCTAATTTTCTCCTTCTCTTTTTCTTTCTCTCGGAGGACCTGAGCCCTGGGACCATACGTCGGGACTGCCGGGCGTGGTGGCTCCTTGCTGTCCCCAGTCCGCCTGGCCTTGCTGCTGTTCCGGTTTCAGATGTTCTGCCTGCGGTTATGGAACCGCCACCTGTCCCAGACCTGTTGTTTTTCAACTCTTAATGATCGGCTATGAAAAGCCAACTGAAAATGATCCATGATTATTATTTGACCATGCTTGTCACTTATGAACATTTTTGAACATCTTGGCATAGTTCTGTTATAATCTCCACCCGGCACAGCCAGAAGAGGACTGGCCACCCCTCATAGCCTGGTTCCTCTCTAGGTTTCTTCCTAGGTTTTGGCCTTTCTAGGGAGTTTTTCCTAGCCACCGTGCTTCTACACCTGCATTCTAGCTGTTTGGGGTTTTAGGCTGGGTCTCTGTACAGCACTTCGAGATATTAGCTGATGTACGAAGGGCTATATAAAATAAACTTGATTGATTGATTGATATTCCATTAAAATAAATCTGCCGTTTCCAGCTACAATGGTCATTTACAACATTAACAATGTCTACACTGTATTTCTGATCAATTTGATGTTATTTTAATGGACAAAAGTGCTTTTCTTTCAAAAACAAGGACATTTCTAAGTGACCCCAAACTTTTCAACGGTAATGTATGTCTCTCTATTTATGAGTGGAAACAGTTGGGAATACATTTTCTAA
Source organism: Salvelinus fontinalis (assembly GCF_029448725.1). Classification (NCBI taxonomy): domain Eukaryota; kingdom Metazoa; phylum Chordata; class Actinopteri; order Salmoniformes; family Salmonidae; genus Salvelinus; species Salvelinus fontinalis. Next base: position 22,052,920 of record NC_074668.1, on the reverse strand, counting down.
ATTCTAATAATTTTGAGGTAAATTCCTAATCTTTTATGCCTAAAAAACTGAAATGTAATAACAAAATTTAATAAATGTTGGGCTCAGAAAACATTTAGGGGCCAAATAAAATAGTCTGCGGGCCACATTTGTCTCGCAGGCCACCAGTTGAAGATCCCTGGTGTGGTCTGTTCATGTTTAATCCTGTTCACTTTGCAGTGCTGCTGTTCTGTGATCTAATGTAACTGTTCATGTTGTTCAGGCAGAACTGTAAATGAGTATTCAGCATGTAGGACTCAGAATGTAATAGTCTATCTAGTGTGCTTGCAATCCAGGTGTTCAAAATGTTTTATTTTGGTTGCGCTAGTTTGTTTTTATATTCTGTAGCAGTATGAAGTGTATGTATTTAGGTATAGTGGCCACAGTTCATGTTCAATTCGAGGTTCAGCATGTTCACCTGTGCAGTGCTGTTGTAGTCTGCGGATCTCTGCATGTAGCCCTTTCAGTGTTTTGGCATGGTCCTGCTGGAGGAAGAGCAGGTTCTTCTGGGCGCTGTGCAGCTGATTCTCCAGGGTACCATTGTGGGATGCCATGGCAGACAATGCAGCAGACACACACCAGTCCTAGAGACCTACAAACACAGACGACAAACAGACAACATCAAAACAAGAGTCGTACCATCTGGGGTTCAGTGCTGAACCTAAATGCTCACCCTTTCACCCATAGACATCTGGGATGTGCTCCAGCTTTACTTTGCCTGCCAATGACAGTGACCATGATAATCCTCTTTGGACGATACACTGAACAGTCACTACGACTACAAGACAATTCCATCAAATCCATCCAAACTCCTGGCCACTTGCTTGGGCTTGCTAAAGTAGTCACTAGCCTAATGCCCAAACATGATGACACACAGGATATTATTATTAATTTAAATAGCACACTATTGATCTCGAGATTGTCTTTGGAATGCTACTCGGTCAATACCATTATAATGCTTTTTGCCAAGAGAGAGGGGGCACATAAGCTCATACCTTTGTTGCTTACTCTAATTGGCTTACAAACACTGATGTTGAGCTATTGATTTTATCATCAGAGTGGGCAGTCTACGTCTAAAGAAGACTAACCTCAGGGGGAAACAATTCATCAGCATTGCCGTTGGTTGGCCAAAAGGCCTACTTTAACCCAGTAAAAAAATCCAGTATATAATAGACCGAATAGGTCATTATCAACAGGTCATCCAAAAAACGAGGCTATAAAAGGACAAACAAACTCTAGGTGGAACCTCAGGCTACTCCTCCACTTCAGTACACAAAGCACATGAGGCTGCTGAGGGTAAATACAGAATGCTTTCAGAGATCTTGAGAACATTAGCAAACATCAGTGTCAGAGGGTGCAGCATGATGCAGCCAGTCTCCAGCAGCAGGCTGGGCCTGCTTCCCTCCCTTCCTCCCTCCTTGGACATCCTTGCATCCAATACTCAGCCAGAGACGGCGCCCAGGGGTGAGGTAAGAGACCATCAGTCAGTCAGAACAGAGCAGCAGCCCCATTGTCTTCAATCTCTCCCAGACAACACCACTGAGTCGGGAGTAGACAGCACATTGATTTTCCCCTCTGAGTGCAGAGAGCCTTCCCCCTGAATACATTAGCAAGCTACAATAAAACATCTCATAGCTTCTCCCTATTGCATCATCATCTTACTAACATGAATAATAAATTGTGTGTCACCTCTTAAGACATGCTCTTCAGTGATAGCAATGCCATGTCAAATTCTCTCACTGTGTGTACAGAAGCAAAGGACACCAGTTGACCTCCCAACACAGCAGAGTAATCACAAAAAGAGAGAGTGACTGATGTGTCATAAAGAGTGCACTATGAGAGATAATTTATAATAGATGAGTAATCCTGAGTCCTTCCTGTAAACCATGGATGGCAGACACTCACACACCCCTTCCAAGCATCAAGCTTGATAGGTTCCCATTGATCATGCCAGTAAGCCTGGTTACTTCCCAGAATCCTTTCCCATCACTACGGATAATGCGATAGCACAGTGATATTACAGGGCAAAATTTAATTAACAACATTATCTAATGACATCACATTGTAATTACATCACCAACATACAACCCTCCACCCTCTTTCTGCCTTTGTAGTGATTTGGTATACTCAGTTATCCAAAATGTATGTTGCTTTTGAAGATAAAATGGAATATCTGTGATAAGTGACAACTCCCCTTTCCTCTCTCCCTTCCGCTTACACACCAACAAGCATTTCCTCTCACAGAAGACATAAATAATCAATGAACTGCAGCAGTAAGTCACACTAGCTACCATCCTTCGCTAAAACAGATTAACGCTCCAGACACACCCCATGTGATAAAAAGAGGGGAGAAGTCTCATACATTTACTGTAAGACTTAGAAAATCACTTACGAATCACCTAGCCAGGTGCTGCCTCAAGAGTATGCTGGAGCTATCATGAACTCACAGCTTTCCTATGGACCATGATGGGTGGGTGTGGAGCAAATGCTTTTGTTGAATGGCTATTTTGTTCCAGTTGATAGAATTCACTTTCCATGTGCTTTGGGAGAATCAATTAAGACATTTAGCCTATATTTATTTATCGGCTAGAAAATGTGCCGAATTAAATCTATACAGTTCCACTTTTCACCTTAACAGCCAGGTAGCCAGTTGGGTTTGCAGCAATAAGACACTGTGTCCTTGTAGGATTCATTAGTCATTCAAATGGAAAAGCAAGTCAGACATACCTTATGCTAGTGGGAAATTCCACGATAACAGAATGAGGCTGAGAATCATATTTTACTTTAAAATGTTATGTTACACAAAAACCAACGCTTGCAAAGTTAAACAAACTATACAACTATAAGCACAAGGCCTACTTTTAACTATTTCCACTGAATTTTACAAAAACACATTACCTTGAAAAACAGTGCAGATGCAAAGTTTAATAACAGAATGACAGTTTGTGCTGTTTGTGCAGTCATTATTTTATTAAACTTTGCATCTGCACTGTTCTTCAAGTAAATTTGTTTTTGTAAAACTTTCTGTGGAAATTGTTAAAAGTAGGCCTTGTGCATGCATATTACACTTCTAAAGCACTTTTCATAGAATCTCAAATCACTTCAAGAGCAAAAATCAAACAAGCAATATAATGACAGGTCAACCAATAGAGGACAAGTCTTTGATAGCTTCATCCTCCAAAGATGGAGAGGGGCAGCTCATGGCTTGAGTGAAGGGAGCTATACAGAGAACGGTAGATGATGGTGATGGAGTCTGCTGATGATCTTGTACAGGGCAAGTCTGGGAACCAGCTGGAGTCCTATAGCCACTGGACTTCTCCTCTTCCACTCTGTGTAGCACCCACTTGGGTGATGCCTCAGCAGCTCTGGGTTCCAGAAAGCTCACAACACAAAGTTCAGAATAGTAGCCAATCGTCCTCTCTACAAGTCTTCTGCTGTATTTCTCCATCTCCCATTCCTCTCATGCTGCACGCAACTCCTCAAATTATGTTCTCAAAAGATCAGGAATTGGCAGCCAGGTAAAACAATATGTCCAGATGCATCTTTTCAAACAAAGGCTAGCCAAAAAGTTTTACCTTTCAGTCAATCTGCAGACACATGAAATGTTATCAAAAACAAAATAGTTTTCAAAAACAATTAAAAACACCTAAAAATAACAAAATATGTACAAATTTACAGGCGCTCTGTGCTTAGGATGCTATTAGCGTACCATGGCAACTATAGAACTGTTATGTTCTACAAGTAAATCGTTTTTTGTACAATTTTCAGTGGAAATTGTGAAAAGTCGTGCATAGAGTTGTATGGTTTGTTTAACTTTGCAATCGTTAGTTTTTGTTTGGCATACATTTTAAAGTGAGCATAGTCCCAGCATCATCCTGTTACCATGGAATTGCCCTACTACAAAATTATAGTAGAGCGTTTAAGGTTTCAGCACCTGCATTGCGGACAGCACCCGATCCGACTATCACATGCGCTTCTGACAACCAACCAGCACATTCCAATCCAAAATCGATTTGACAGCAAAGCTAGTTAGCTAATGTTAGCCATATACCGTAGTTAACTAATTGTTTAATTTAATGTTCACAGTAATTGAGACGAACGTTGAACGGTCCATAACAATTGGTTAAGGCCACTTAACATGTTTGTAAACATGTCTTTTTGCATTCCAATTCTAAATAGCTAGCTAGTTAAAATTGTCATAGATAGCTAGTAAAGTTAAATACATTTGGCATTGTGTAGCCAACCAACCAGCAAGTCAGCTAGTATTACTTATTGATAGCTATCCAGTCACACATGGCTAGGTAGCTATCCAACCAAGAAAATCGTGGTAAGCTAACGCGTAAGCTAAAATTATTGGAAGCTAGCTCTAGTTATAATGCTGCATGCGAAGGTGATTTTGAAGATCGTGTTATGTTCACCATGGCCCCATTGCATTTTACCATTCCAAAACAAAGCATGACAAAAAAATGAACCATTGCAAATAGATAGCTAGCTATGCTAATTTACCTAACTAGATAGATATATAGATAACGTTAACCAGAGAGGCAGGTACAATCGAGGAGGGGTCCTGCTGCTGTGTTACCACTGACCAAACAGAGAGGAAAAGGGTTTATACATTTAACAACCTACCGTGATACCTACCCTAAAAGAAAATATGATAATATCGTCGAATATTCTCTAATATATAAATTCTTGTCGTAATTGCTACAGTGGCTAAATCCGTTCTGCCATGTTAGGCATTGTTATCGTTGATGATGCCAAAGGCTCCTCTTCTGTCGGCAGAAACAGGATGGATGGGCTGTGTCAGTCTTCTTATCACCCTCAGCTACAACAAAATAAGGCGATGCATCATGGGATACTACTGAAAGTAGTAACAATGTTCAAGAACATTTCGTTTGTTTCATGACTTATGATTTGACACTCTGAAATAGATGGGAATACATGTATGAAAATGTATAAATGTGTCAAAGAAAATGTGATTTTAGTCTAAAATGTAATTGATTAACCTGGCGGTTGCTACGCATGTCGTCGAGCTGTATCTAGGGCGTAAGTGTCATTGCCATAGAAACAGAACACTGCTGGGCTCATTCGCGGGGCGCGTTCAGCAGGACACAACGTTTTGGAACGTTCCGCAATAAATATGTTATGTAGAACAAACAATCGTGTCGACTCAAGTCATGGCATTTCTATCTGCAACGTTCGACAACGTTTGGCAACCGAACGTGGCACTGTCCACACAAAAATGATTAATTTGAGCCATCTAGCGACGAAGAGAGGAGGTAAGGTACAAAACTGGCGAGGGCTCACTTCTGTGTAAATTAACCAAAAAACGTTATTCATTTACACTATATGAATATTTAAATATTAATTCAAGATAAAATATCTCGACAAAAATAATAGACCCAAATTGTTCATTATAACATTCAACAGGCTGTATCACACCCGGCCGTGGTTTCGGAGTCCCATATGGCGGCGCACAATTGGCCCAGCGTCGTCCGGGTTTGGCCGTCATTGTAAATAAGAATTTGTTCTTAACTGGCTTACCTAGTTTAAATAAAGGTAAAAAAAATTTTTTTAAACAGACTACACCAGACAGCAGAGGGAGCAGTGCTTCAAGAATGGGCCTTTGACGTGAAGTAAGAAACGTGGCGTTTGGCCGCAGCGATGTGGGTTTGTAGCCAGGTAAGTAGTGCAAAGCAGCAGCCCACCCAGAAGCATAACTTGGGGGGGACAAGGGGGTCATGATGACCATGATGAATTTGAAGTCTTAGAAAGTATTTTCCCACCGTAGCTACTGGCTTTCTGTGGCTTTACACTACACAAGTCCTAATTGTATGATTAGATTCCCCCCGCCGCCAATTATGCTTTTGGTTTGGCCCGGTCCTCAGAGGCGGTGGTTTGTAAAGAGGAAAAAAATGCGCAAGACTTGTAAGGAGAACAGAGCAAAAGTTCCTGTCTTTCTCTCCTTAACAAACCCATACTTCTGTGAACTAACTTGTGACAAATAAAGTACAGTCACAGTTAGCATGGCACATTCATAAGAACGAGTAAGAATTCTATAGAACATTATATTTTTCCAATGGAGAAAGTTTTTATTGCCAATAGACAACACGCGCATCTCGTGTGAGCGGAATTTCCCAAAAGGAGTGATAATTGGTAACGGTTACGGCATATTGTGCTCAATTTTGTGAGTTCAAAGACAACTTTGGTAGTATTATAAACTTTAAAACAACTCGTTTCAAGTAGGGTACAGAATTCGAGAAGGACTGTTTGAACCTCATGCAGTAGGCTCAAGCAGTGGCGACCCGTTATTCAGGGCAGGTGGGCACATTTTGGGGGGGCTTGCCTGTTTTGCATGTTATTTTGGCATTAATAGGTGTCACATCAGTTTGAAAACAATGTAAAAAAGAATATATATCATTGAGTTAGTAAAGACGTATAGAAACATGGTCTCTTTTTTGTTTTCTTGAGTAAGGCAGGTCCAAAATGCAGATGTTTCAGTTTAACTCTGTGCTTTCTGTGGTGGGGCAAGCCAGCAGAAAATACAGAGCACTGCACCGTGATTGGCTCAGTGTTCTGTCACTCACGGATACTTTACGTCACTGCCAAGTGTAAGAGCAGACCTTGAAAATTCTATCACCTTCGGCTGCTGCCATAGAAGTGCCCATCCAAGAAGACTCAAGGTCATTGGCCACAGATAAAATGACGTCAAATCACATTATATGTACAGTAGCTTTGATTGGACTGATCATGTCAACATCATACTTTCACAATCTTAGCTAGTCATCATCATGAATCAAGTCGACAATCTACTGGTAAATCCTTTTTAATCCTTGTCATATAAAGATAAATAATGAAGAGGAATTATAGATCCTCTGCTCTCATCCTTCTAGACCTATCGGCTGCCTTTGATACTGTGAACCATCAGATCCTCCTCTCCACCCTCTCCGAGCTGGGCATCTCCGGCGCGGCCCACGCTTGGATTGCGTCCTACCTGACAGGTCGCTCCTACCAGGTGGCGTGGCGAGAATCTGTCTCCGCACCACGTGCTCTCACCACTGGTGTCCCCCAGGGCTCTGTTCTAGGCCCTCTCCTATTCTCGCTATACACCAAGTCACTTGGCTCTGTCATATCCTCACATGGTCTCTCCTATCATTGCTATGCAGACGACACACAATTACTCTTCTCCTTTCCCCCCTCTGATAACCAGGTGGTGAATCGCATCTCTGCATGTCTGGCAGACATATCAGTGTGGATGACGGATCACCACCTAAAGCTGAACCTCGGCAAGACAGAGCTGCTCTTCCTCCCGGGGAAGGACTGCCCGTTCCATGATCTCGCCATCACGGTTGACAACTCCATTGTTTCCTCCTCCCAGAGTGCTAAGAACCTTGGCGTGATCCTGGACAACACCCTGTCGTTCTCAACTAACATCAAGGCGGTGACCCGTTCCTGTAGGTTCATGCTCTACAACATTCGCAGAGTACGACCCTGCCTCACGCAGGAAGCGGCGCAGGTCCTAATCCAGGCACTTGTCATCTCCCGTCTGGATTACTGCAACTCGCTGTTGGCTGGGCTCCCTGCCTGTGCCATTAAACCCCTACAACTCATCCAGAACGCCGCAGCCCGTCTGGTGTTCAACTTTCCCAAGTTCTCTCACGTCACCCCGCTCCTCCGCTCTCTCCACTGGCTTCCAGTTGAAGCTCGCATCCGCTACAAGACCATGGTGCTTGCCTACGGAGCTGTGAGGGGAACGGCACCTCCGTACCTTCAGGCTCTGATCAGGCCCTACACCCAAACAAGGGCACTGCGTTCATCCACCTCTGGCCTGCTCGCCTCCCTACCTCTGAGGAAGTACAGTTCCCGCTCAGCCCAGTCAAAACTGTTCGCTGCTCTGGCACCCCAATGGTGGAACAAACTCCCTCACGACGCCAGGTCAGCGGAGTCAATCACCACCTTCCGGAGACACCTGAAACCCCACCTCTTTAAGGAATACCTAGGATAGGATAAAGTAATTCTTCTAACCCCCCCCCCCCCCCCCCCTTAAAAGAGTTAGATGCACTATTGTAAAGTGGTTGTTCCACTGGATATCATAAGGTGAATGCACCAATTTGTAAGTCGCTCTGGATAAGAGCGTCTGCTAAATGACTTAAATGTAAATGTAAATAGATAAAACGTACCAGTGCTCTTCGACCATTGGACATAAACATTATACAACAAGTTGGAAATCGCAAATTCAACAAGTGGTTTGGAAGGTATCAGTGGCTGTGTGGTCCCAAATCTGGGATTAAAATGATAAACATTCAACATTGGTCATGCTGTCAATGAAGCATGATTTGTGCCGTTCAAAACGACTGTTAACTTGGAGGACCGCCGTACCACCTTCCTGTTCAAGTGAGCCAAGCACAACAATGTGAGTCCCAAAATGCATTGTATACTGCTTCATAAATTATGTAATATGCCAGGGAGATATGTATACTATAGCTAAGAAAGTAACACTAAGTGTATGTTGTGTAGTAAGATGTTAGTAGCCCTTGTGCCTCACCCTAATAATTTGGTCTATTTAACCCTCTTAATTTTGCCTACTGTTCTGACTGTTCTACTGTAGCCTATAACCTGTTTCAGAGAAATGTATTGTTTAGTGTTGTGTTGTGTAGTGGCTTTGCAAGCAAGCCTGTTTCTCTCCCCAGTCAGAGGCAGCATGCTTAGAAAACAAACTTATTTAGAAAACAAATTTGACTGCCAAAATTGTGGAGAGAAAGCACACATGATGTTTATGCAACCTACAAATCACCCTAAGAATACTTCCAGAACCACCTTTATATTTTATATCAATTGAGAAAATCTACAAAAGAAATTGGCCCATCCTAGTCTTCATTAATAGGGATGTATGTGACATTGCACAGCAGTAAACTGGTTTATTTAATCTTCATCATTTTTTTGTTCTTGATTTCAATATGGAAGGAAAACCAGGTACTGGTGTTTGTATGTACTATTTCTTGGTGAGTGAAATGTATTCACTCTTAAAAAGGAAGGGTTCCTGGAGGATCCTTTGGGGGTTCTTTAATACATTTAAACTGGGGGAACCCCTATAAGTTCTTTAAAGAACCCTTTGGGTATTATTCATAATAATAATCAGCATAACAATAACAACAATAACACTATCTTTTAGTTGTCAGTGTTTGTTATGATTTTAGTGGTAAAACAGAATTGAAAAATCTAAATATGAGGTAAACTCCCAGCAGAGCCCCAAGTCCAAAGGGTACATTATATCCTCTGGCTTGTTGATGTCCTCTGTAGGATATCTATAGCCATAATGATTTTGTAGGGAGGGTGAAGTCTATAAACAATAAATAATAATTATACAGATGGTTAACAAAATGTGCACACAACAGTATTCATACCTTGGGTTTTGTGGTAACTGTCAATGAAAAAACAGTTCACTTTTGACATCAGTTTTCATACACATACCTTGTCCATAATGTAGAGGCCTATCAGATCTTCATTGAAGAGGAAGAAGGCTGCTGTGACTGTGTCCTATAAGGTTTTAGAGGATTCATTAATTACAACTAACTGTAGATGATACATGTAATCTGCATAACATTATGAGGCAAACCAATGCCAATTCTAGGCTACATACCTTTGTGTAACTCATCGTCGTTTTTTGTAACTCATCGTCGGTATACCTGCAGACACAGACACATATGAAAGTGAGCTATAGCCTTTAACATATTCTTAACTATTCTTACCTCTTTGTTGATTGATATACTGTACATTGAATTGTGTCCATTTCCTGTTTTAGAAATCATTTAAAAAAGGGAAAACGTGTCAAACAACCAAGCCATTTGCACAAATATGAAAAGATAGATGATATCATCATAAAACAATATCAATTTAGCTCATAATGTAACGGTCCTGACCTGTTTTATGTTGTTTTTGTATGTGTTTAGGTCAGGGCATGTGTTTTGGGTGGGCAGTCTATGTTATCTGTTTCTATGTTGGTTTTGGTTGCCTGGTATGGCTCTTAATTAGAGGCAGGTGTTTTGCGTTCTCCTTTAATTAAGAGTCATATTTAGGTAGGGTGTTCTCACTGTTTGTTTGTGGGTGATTGTCTCCTGTGTCTGTGTCGATGTTACACCATACGGGATTGTTTCGGTTTGTTCGTGCGTTTTTGTAGTAAGTACTTGTTCGTTCATTCTGCGTGTGTTATGTCAGTTCGTCGTACTAGTCTGTCTATTTTCGTTTTGTTATTTTGTTAGTTTATTCAAGTATAGTTTGTTTCGTTTTGTCTTATAAATAAAACTCATCATGTTTTCACAACCCGCTGCGCCTTGGCTCGATCACTACACCTCCTCTTCTTATGAAGAGAGAGAGGAACGCCGTTACAGAATCACCCACCCTTCCAGAGCCAAGCAGCGGAGTAAATGGAGTAAGGGACAGGAAAAGAAGGAGCAATGGACATGGGAACAGCTGGAGGCACTGAGGAGAGCAGAGGCTACCGGAGAGAGGAACCGGAGCTATGAGGGAACGCGTCTGGCACGGAAGCCCAAAAAGCCCGTAAGTAACACCCAAAAATTTCTTGGGGGGGGGCTAAGAGGTAGTGGGCCAAGGGCAGGTAGGAGACCTGCGCCCACTTCCCAGGCTTACCGTGGAGAGCGGGAGTACGGGCAGGCGCCGTGTTACGCAGTAGAGCGCACGGTGTCTCCTGTACGAGTGCATAGCCCAGTGCGGGTTATTCCACCTCCCCGCACTGGTAGGGCTAGATTGGGTATTGAGCCAGGTGTCATGAGGCCGGCTCAACGCGTCTGGTCTCCAGTGCGTCTCCTCGGGCCGGCATACATGGCACCGGCCTTACGCATGGTTTCCCCGGTTCGCCTACATAGGCCGGTGCGGGTTATTCCACCTCCCCGCACTGGTCGGGCGACCGGGAGCATTCAACCAGGTAAGGTTGGGCAGGCTCAATGCTCAAGAGTGCCAGTACGCCTCCACGGTCCGGTATTTCCGGCGCCACCTCCCCGCCCCAGCCTAGTACCTACAGTGCCTACACTACGCACTAGGCTACCAGTGCGTCTCCTGAGCCCAGTTCCTCCTCCACGCACTCTCTCTGTAGTGCGTGTATCCAGTTCGGTGCCTCCAGTTCCGGCACCACGCACAAAGCCTCCTGTGCGTCTCCAGAGCCCTGAACACACTGTATCTTCTCCCCCTACTAATCCTGATGTGCTTGTCCTCAGCCCGGTGTCACCAGTGCCGGTACCTCGCATCAGGTATAGAGTGGGCTTTGAGAATACAGTGTGCCCTGTCCCTGCTCCCCGCACTAGTAGGAAGGTGCTTATCCTTAGCCCGGTGCCTCCAGTTCCAGCACCACGCACCAGGTCTACAGTGCGCCGTATCCGGCCAGAGCCATCCGTCTCCCCAGCACCATCTGAGCCATCCGTCTCCCCAGCGCCATCTGAGCCATCCGTCTCCCCAGCGCCGTCTGAGCCATCCGTCTGCCATGAGCCTGCAAAGCCGCCCGTCTGCCATGAGCCTGCAAAGCCGCCCGTCTGCCATGAGCCGCTAGAGCCGCCCGCCAGACAGGAGCCGCCAGAGCCGCCCGCCAGACAGGATCCGCCAGAGCCGCTGCCAGACAGGATCCGCCAGAGCCGCCAACCAGACAGGATCCGCCAGAGCCGCCAACCAGACAGGATCCGCCAGAGCCGCCAACCAGACAGGATCTGCCAGAGCCGCCAACCAGACAGGATCTGCCAGAGCCGCCAACCAGACAGGATCTGCCAGAGCCGCCAACCAGACAGGATCTGCCAGAGCCGCCAGCGAGCCATGAGCAGCCAGAGCCGTCAGAGAGCCATGAGCGTCGAGAGCCGTCAGAGAGCCATGAGCGTCGAGAGCCGTCAGCCCGCCATGAGCGTCGAGAGCCGTCAGCCCGCCATGAGCGTCGAGAGCCGTCAGCCCGCCATGAGCGTCGAGAGCCGTCAGCCCGCCATGAGCGTCGAGAGCCGTCAGCCCGCCATGAGCGTCGAGAGCCGTCAGCCCGCCATGAGCGTCGAGAGCCGTCAGCCCGCCATGAGAGCCGTCAGCCCGCCATGAGCGTCGAGAGCCGTCAGCCCGCCAAGAGCGTCGAGAGCCGTCAGCCCGCCAAGAGCGTCGAGAGCCGTCAGCCCGCCAAGAGCGTCGAGAGCCGTCAGCCCGCCATGAGCGTCGAGAGCCGTCAGCCCGCCATGAGCGTCGAGAGCCGTCAGCCCGCCATGAGCGTCGAGAGCCGTCAGCCCGCCATGAGCGTCGAGAGCCGTCAGCCCGCCATGAGCGTCGAGAGCTGTCAGCCCGCCATGAGCGTCGAGAGCCGTCAGCCCGCCATGAGCGTCGAGAGCCGTCAGCCTGCATAGACCTGCCAGAGTCCCTCAGCCAGGATCTGCCAGAGTATATCAGCCGGGACCTGCCCCTTGTCCCGGTGCTGCCCCTTGTCCCGGTGCTGCCCCTTGTCCCGGTGCTGCCCCTTGTCCCGGTGCTGCCCCTTGTCCTGGTGCTGGCCGTTTATTTAGGGGATGTGAGTTTTAGGGTGGTCATTGGGAGGGGAAGACAGAAACGGGGAGTGACTATGGTGGTGTGGGGACAGCGTCCAGAGCCGGAGCCACCACCGTGGTCAACTGCCCACCCAGACCCTCCCCTGGACTTTGTGCTGGTGCGCCCGGCGTTCGCACCTTGAGGGGGGGGTTCTGTAACGGTCCTGACCTGTTTTATGTTGTTTTTGTATGTGTTTAGGTCAGGGCATGTGTTTTGGGTGGGCAGTCTATGTTATCTGTTTCTATGTTGGTTTTGGTTGCCTGGTATGGCTCTTAATTAGAGGCAGGTGTTTTGCGTTCTCCTCTAATTAAGAGTCATATTTAGGTAGGGTGTTCTCACTGTTTGTTTGTGGGTGATTGTCTCCTGTGTCTGTGTCGATGTTACACCATACGGGATTGTTTCGGTTTGTTCGTGCGTTTTTGTAGTAAGTACTTGTTCGTTCGTTCGTTCTGCGTGTGTTATGTCAGTTCGTCGTACTAGTCTGTCTATTTTCGTTTTGTTATTTTGTTAGTTTATTCAAGTATAGTTTGTTTCGTTTTGTCTTATAAATAAAACTCATCATGTTTTCACAACCCGCTGCGCCTTGGCTCGATCACTACACCTCCTCTTCTTATGAAGAGAGAGAGGAACGCCGTTACACATAAGGGAGACACCTTACCTTAAATTGAGGAGATCTTTACATTTTTCAGTTAAGTGCCTGCACATGTTGTCATCTCAAATTCAAATCAACATTTTTCAGTTGGGTAGTTAGGTTCCTGCAAGAACCCAGAAGAACTAAAGAGGTTCCTCAATTAACCCCATCTCCTATGGGGTTCTTGGAAGAACCTAATGGGGGTATCTTTCAGCGGCAAGAGCCGTAAGGTTCTTCAAGGAACTTTGAGGATCTTAGAAGAATCCTTGTTGAACCCCACATTTTGTGTGTTGTTATACTGTATTTTTGTGGGGAGGTTAGGGGGCATATGATGTTCCCCCATGATGAAAGGGGTTCATGACAGAAAAAGTTTGGGAAGCACTGATCTAGCTAATGATTACCATAAAAACAGATGGGCAACCCCATGCTTCAGCCTATTTATTTATAGACAATATGTTGCATCAGTTGGGCTATATGTGATCATGCATATTGCTTAAAAACACACCAGCCTGATAATATGGACCAATATGTTTTTAGGCTCGTTTTTGGAGGGGAAAATTATATTTTCATACATTTTGGAGTAGAAAAGTCACCAGAGCTGCGTTCAGTACAAATAAAATGTAATGCAGCGTTCAATTAAACAGAACCAGGGCTGTTCTGAACGACCAGTTGAAAAACGGGAAGGGGTTGGGTTGTGGGTTCAAAATGCACCGCTGCCATTCAAATATGTCATTCATTGCTTCAAGTCACACCCACCACACCCACCAAAGTCTGTTCAAGAACATTAAAGAATGTTTTTGGGGAATCATGTCGTTCACTACAACCCGTTATGCAACGTAGCAAACATTCAATCGAACTGAACGCACCCCAGAACTGACTTTCTCAAATTGCCAAGCGTGGTTACTTTCTGAACTGACCAACAATTTTAAAGTAAAGTAATACAGAAATGATTGGTATTCCTGTTGTGGTTGGGATATATTGACTAAATTATCAGGAACGTTTTGGATATATTTTCCCTTCCAAATTCACCAGAAACAACCATTTCACAGCTATTTATTTAAAAAACATATCCCGGGGGGGGGGGGGGGGGTATGCCCCTGGACCCAGCCGGAAAAGGCTGTTGCCCCTGGAACCCATTGACCTGCCCCCCCCCCCCATATGCAACATAGTGTTACACCCTTGAGCCCACCTAAACCTTTTCAAATCAAATCAAATTTTATACCTCACATGCTTCGTAAACAACAGGTGTAGACTAACAGTGGAATGCAGAGGGAAAGAAAATAGAGAAATTATAGAAAAGTACAATTTAATAATAATAGTGATAATGAAGACACAATGAGCAACGATAACGATTTGTAGGCCTACAGTCATCATGGGAAGACTGACATAATGCAGATTGATTTTAATTTCAGCTAAAATTGGAATACCACTTTTTTTAGTATCCAAACAGGAAAGCTCATTTATCAAACATTTACAAAGGTCAAATCTTTATAGACCATTGACAGTAAAAGAATAAGGTATCAACATCAAAAACACTTATTTCACCTTCCCAGTAAAATGTGGACTGCTGACCAATAGTGAGCAGAGCTAAAGAGATGAGGAATTTAAGGGTAAAATGTACTATTTTCCTAAATCAGTTTTACCTAATCAGACAACTAATTGATAATTTATTTTATTTAGAAATAGGCCCAGTCTTATAGATAGTGCTACTACTAGTCTACTGTAAGTAGAGCAGGCGAGCTAGTGCAGCCTATGTGTTACCAGTATGCTTCTGCCTGCTTTGTCAAGCACTAAGTGACGGGAGGGGTTAACAAAGCTTTACACTCGATAACAGCTCTGCTCAAGTCCTCAGATTATTTTACTTTTGTACATAAACAGTGAGGACAGTGGACTTTTTATCTACACCCACCATTTTCCCACCTCACATTCTGCCAAAGCTACCTTATTATCTCTGGCAAGAGGAATTCCACAGTGGCAAAGCTACCACGTAAAATGATAGGAACCAAAAACAAGAAATCAATTTTCATAACCAACCTAAGAAAGTGTCTCAAATGAATGGGGAAAATGTCTCATGGAATAAATTGAATTATTGTCTCCCTCTGAAATGTTATTTTTGGGAAGCAGCCTTAATCGCTCCCTGGCTTTGGCATGTTTTTGACAGGATTAAATTCTTTTCTTCTTTATTTTTAGTGTTTCTGGCATACGTCCTAGATCCTTCTATCAAGAGGAGAGACCAACCAGTTGGGGTGAGGGTTAGATATTCTTCCTCCAGCATATTTCTTTACCCTTCTGAGGTGAAAAATAATTCCTCAGCCTCATACCTTCCTCATGATTTGTTTTGCTTAAAGGCTGTTAGAGTTATTTATATATCATAACAAGTATTAAAATAGCTCAGTGAGGGGTAAGAAACTCACCAAGTAAAACAAGGAGCTTGGCCATCATAAACTACCATCTAGAAGCAGTCTGCAATCCTGTGTCTCAACCTGGTCTCAGAGCATTCCATATTATTCTGTAAGTAAATCTGAGACACTCCATTTAGTATGATATGTTACGTTTGCTATTTATTACTTTGTGGCTGTACATCACCCATTTCGTATGATATGTTACGAATTACAATTTGTATTATATGTTACAAATTTGCAAAATATACAGGTGCAAGAAAAAGTATGTGAACCTTTTGGAATTACCTGGATTTCTGCATAAATTGGTCATACAATTTGATCTGATCTTCATCTAAGTCACAACAATAGACAAACACAGTCTGTTTAAACTAATAAAACACAAACAATTATACATTTACATTTTACATTTAAGTCATTTAGCAGACGCTCTTATCCAGAGCGACTTACAAGTACATACATTCATACTTTTTTTGTACTGGCCCCCCGTGGGAATCGAACCCACAACCCTGGCGTTGCAAGCGCCATGCTCTACCAACTGAGCCACACAGGGCCATTATATGTTTTCATGTCTTTATTGAACACACAGTGTAAACATTCACAGTGTAGGGTGGAAAAAGTATGTGAACCCTTGCATTAAATAACTGGTTAACCCTCCTTTGGCAACAATAAACTCAACCAAATGTTTTCTGTAGTTACGGATCAGGCCTGCACAACGGTCAGGAGGGATTTTGGACCATTCATCTTTACAAAACTGTTTCAGTTCTCAAGGTCATGCCACAGCATTTTAAATCGGGTTGAGGTCAAGACTGACTGGGCCACTCCAGAAGGCGTATTTTCTTCTGTACAAGCCATTCTGTTATTGATTTACTTCTGTCTTTTGGGATGTTGTCCTGTTGCATCACCCAACTTCTGTTGAGCTTCAATAGGTGGACAGATAGCCTTACATAATCCTGCAAAATTTCTTGATAATCTTGGAAAATCATTTTTCTGTCGATGATAGCAAGCTGTCCAGGCCCCGAGGTAGCAGACGTGCAGCAATGTTTTTTTGGGACAGCAGTGGCTTCTTCCATGGTGTCCTCCCATGAACACCATTCTTAGTGTTTTACGTATCGTAGACTGGTCAACAGAGATGTTAGTATGTTCCAGAGAGTTCTGTAAGTCTTTAGATGAAACTCTAGGATTCTCCTTAACCTCATTGAGCATTCTGCACTGTGCTCTTGCAGTCGTATTTGCAGGATGGCCACTCCTAGGGAGAGTAGCAACAGTGCTGAACTTTCTCCATTTATAGACACAGTATTACTGTGGACTATGAACATCAAGGCTTTTAGAGATACTTTTGTAACCCTTTCCAGCTTTATGCAAGTCAACAATTCTTAATCTTAGGTCTTCTGAGATCTCTTTTGTTTGAGGCATGGTTCACATCAGGCAATGCTTCTTGTGAATAACAAACTCACATTTTGTGAGTTTTTTTTATAGGGCAGGGCAGCTCTAACCAACATCTCCAATCTCGTCTCATTGATTGGACTCCAGGTTAGCTGACTCCTGACTCCAGTTAGCTTTTGGAAAAGTCATTAGCCTAGGGGTTCACATACTTTTTCCAACCTACACTGTGAATGTTTAAATGATGTATTCAATATAGACAAGAAAAATACAATAATTTGTGTGTTATTAGTTTAAGCACACTGTGTTTGTCTATTGTTGTGACTAAGATGAAGATCAGATCAAATTGTATGACTAATTTATGCAGAAGTCCAGGTATATCCAAAGGGTTCACATACTTATTCTTGCCAATGTACAGTATGTTACGAATTAAGGTTAGGTGAAGGGTTAGCTAACATGCTAAGTAGTTGCAAAGTAGCTAAAAAAGTAGTTGAAAATGTGCAAATTAGTTCAAATGCTAAAGTTGTCTATAATGAGATTTGAACTCCCAACCTTTGGGTTGCTAGACATTCGCGTTATACACCCACACATCCAGCCCAACCAACCACCCACCCACCCACCCTACTTTCGTTTTTGCCTTAAGTAACCATCTGTCTTATGTAACCATATCAAAAGTAACATATCATACAAATTTCAGTTTGCCAGATTTACATTTACTATGTTACGTCTAATCTATGAGACCAGGCTGTGTGTCTAAAGCACTGAATCATGACTGGGAGTGAGTGTGTCACTGTGTGTGCCACTCAGACACCTATTCACAGAAAAGCAGGACACCAGGTTCCAGGAGAGGCTGTTGATAATCATCTGTCACTTTCATTCCATTCTAGGAAAAGGAAAACCATTTTTTAATAAACATATTGTTTGGAGCTATAGCCTATACCAGTTCCCTTTTTTATTTGCTGCAAGAATTAGTTATGATGCTCCGGAGCAGAAATGTTGTGTGTTTGTGTTGTCCTTATATTGACGTAGATTCCTTCTCCCAAATAAAAGATTAGCCAAAGATAATGTTCCAGTAATACATTCATTTATTTAAACACATTCCAATATATTTAGCTGTAGTGCCTTCCAAGACTGCCTTGATTTAACGTATCAGCTGTTTAAACATACCATGAATAGGCTACATTATTTTGCACAAGAAAATAAAATAAAATGCCAAACGGGTTGTAATCCAGTTTCAACATGTTTTATGTCAACTCTATTATGGAGTAATGATTGAGTGTATGGCCATGGACATTGATCAATGTGGAGAGCTCCTTCCCTGACATTGGCTTTTATTTTGCAAAAGTCCTCAGTGCCCTTTACACTGCTGTGTTTTGTTTATACTTGCATTGTCAACCTTTTGGGCATAAAGTGCATTCGGAAAGTACATTACAGCCTTATTCTGAAATGTATTAAATCGTTTTTTCCCCCTCATCAATCTACACACAATACCCCATAATGACAAAGCAAAAACAGGTTTTTAGAAATGTTTGCAAATGTATAAAAATAAAAAAAATGGAAATATCACATTTACATAAGTAATCAGACCCTTTACTCAGTACTTTGTTGACGCACATTTGGCAGCGATTACAGCCTCAATTCTTCTTGGGTATGACGCTACATGCTTGGCAGACCTGCATTTGGGGAGTTTCTCACATTCCTCTCTGCAGATCCTCTCAAACTCGATCAGGTTGGATGGGGAGCATTGCTGCACAGCTATTTTCAGGTCTCTCCAGAGTTGTTCGATCAGGTTCAAGTCCGGGCTCAAGGACATTCAGAGACTTGTCCCAAAGCCGTCTTGCATTGTTTTGGCTGTGTGCTTAACAGGTTGTTGTCCTGTTGGAAGGTGAACCTTCACCCCAGTCTGAGGTCCTGAGCGCTCTAGAGCAAGTTTTCATCAAGGATCTCTCTCTACTTTGCTCTGTTCATCTTTGTCTCGGTCCTGACTACTCTCCCAGTCCCTGCTGCTGAAAAACATCCCCACAGCATGATGCTGCCACGACCATGCTTCACCGTAGGGATGGTGCCAGGTTTTCTCCAGATGTGACGTTTGGAATTCATGCCAAAGAGTTCAATCTTGGTTTCATCAGACCAGAGAATCTTGTTTCTCATGGTCTGAGAGTCTTTAGGTGCCTTTTGTCAAACTCCAAGCGGACTGTCATGTGCCTTTTACTGAGGAGTGGCTTCCGTCTGGCCACTCTACCATAAAGACCTGATTGGTGGTGTGCTGCAAAGATGGTTGTCTTTCTGGAAGTTTCTCCCATCTCCACAGAGGAACTCTGGAGCTCTGTCAGAGTGACCATCGGGTTCTTGGTCACCTCTGACCAAGGCCCTTCTCCCCCGATTGCACAGTTTGGCCGGGTGGCCAGCTCTAAGAGGAGTCTTGATGGTTCCAAACTTCTTCCATTTAAGAATGATGGAGGCCACTGTGTTCTTCGGGATTTTAAATGCTGTAGACATTTTTTGGTACCCTTTCCCAGATCTGTGCCTCGACAAAATCCTGTCTCGGAGCGCTACGGACAATTCCTTAGACCTCATGGCTTGGGTTTTGCTCTGACATGCAATGTCAACTGTGGGACCTTATATAGACAGGTGTGTGCCTTTCCAAATCATGTTCAATCAATTGAATTTACCACAGGTGGACTCCAATCAAGTTGTAGAAATATCTCAAGGATGATCAATGGAAGCATTTCGCTACACTCACAATAACATCTGCTAACCATGTGTATGTGACCAATATGTCATTTTATTTGGAAACAGGATGCACCTAAGCTCAATTTTTGAATCTCATAGCAAAGGGTCTGAATGCTTATGTAAATAAGGTATTTCTGTTTTTTATTTTATTATAAATTGCAAGAAAAATAAATAAACGGTTTTCACATTGTCGTTATGGGGTCTAGTGTGTGGATTGCTGACTTAATAAAAAAATAAAAAATTTTAGGATAAGGCTGTAACATAACAAAATGTGGAAAAAGTCAAGGGGTCTGAATACTTTCCGAAGGCACTGTAGGTCAAGAATTTGGCTTTTTGTGTTCCAAAGTTTCATGAAGGAACTAGATTGTCCAGAAAAAAAGCAGGTCCATACATTTCACTTAGGAGAATCAGTGTAGAGTATCTGTAACAGTGATGGGGTACTGATTAAGTCCAGCTGAAAAATGTCCTTCCCATACTTCCCAAGCACTCCCCCATGCCGTCCACTGTCTGATTTCCTTTAACAAGCTGGCAGGCCCCATAAACGTGCCAGTGATTTACTGCCCACTAGGCCTGCAGATTGAGCTTTTTATTTTATTACGAAGGCAAGGAAATACATTCTTTAAAACAACACTAAATTCAGCTGTGTCTTCAGACATGTTTAGAGTGATGCCTTACAGACGGGTGTTGGAAAAGAGCCCAAAACTGTCATAGGGAGGCGCAGCTAGGGCACACTGGCGGGAACGTAATTAGACTGAACTATTAGGCTTTTGTTACAACAGCAGGCAGTCGTTCAAGGACAGAGAGAGGAAGATAAAAAAACAAAAAAACATGAAATAGTTAAACTGGAGAATGAAGAATGTGGAGGATGATAGGCTCTTAGTTGGCACATCAGAGTTAATAGAGACACTCAGACCTGCTGTGTCCGATGCCCTGAAATACCATTGAAATCCAATCACATTATGGATGTGGCAGTACAGCATCTAATAAGGCTGGGTTTTACTGCCTCCGCTCTGACCAGCTGCCAATACCAACACTTTTCAGGCTGTAATAGTGTTACTGTCATTATATTGAGGTTGGCAAGACTAAATGCCCTAAAACTCTGAAAAACTCATTACATTTGCTAAGTTTCTATTTTTTTGTGGAAAGATAGTTGTAATCACTCCAATATTGAAACCAATGTGTCATTTATTTGATCACTTCAAAGCCAGCAAGTCTACCAGTCCATTTAAAGTAACAATGAAATTCTTTTTTAGAAATTACTTCAAGTTCATAATGGTGCATTTCACCCTAAATATGTTAGATGTATACTGCTTTTTGACTGGTTCTCAACTATTCGAGTACTATTTAACATGTGCCATCAACTCTAAACTACTTTCAATACACCCAGAACACACACACAAAATGACTTTGGTCTCTCTTGCTACATTTGCTATACGCCTGCTGTAACCCCCTATACCCTAAAAAGACACCAGTTCTGGTAAGGCATCTCATCATGTTTGAACCAGATGTTGAGGCTATTCCCACTTTCTCTTAAATTGTAAATGGGACCTCCCAGAGGCTTTAATCTTTGCCTTTGTTCACTGCTTTATGGTATGGAAGTATTTGTCTATGTCCTTTTGGAGAATATATGTAGTAGCAGCTGGAACACACAAAGACATACTGTAAGACTGGAGGGGGGGGGGCAGTTACTGTAAGATGAGTGGAGGGGACAGTTACTGTACAGCAGTGGTATTCCATTGTGGTATAACTTTTTCAGGGGGGACCCCATTGTTTTCCCCCTGAATTTCTGGTGACCCCATTTTTTCCCAATAATTTATGGTGACCCCACCACCCCCCAAATCTAATGTCACTACCAAAGTTCCCTGTAATTTTCTTTGGCACTGAGCAAATTTCAGGTCTGCTGAGCACAACCTTGAATGTTGTGAAAATGTTGTGCAACTTCCAGCACGCGTTTACTGTGAACACTGAAGCTGTACCTGCTTTAAGTTACAGTTTTAACAGTGCTCAAGTAGGCTATTGTGGCTATTTGATCATAACGTAGGCCTACCATCAAAAACAATAGAGAAAATGAATCCCATAACACTTTAATTAGCAGTTCTATCATTCAGCCTACAGTAGCAGCCAATGTGTGGTGTTCAATGTAGGTCCATTTTTTAAAACAAAACATGCAGGGCTTGACATGAACCTGTTTATCCACTTGTCCTTCAGACAAGGAGGTGACTGAAAATGTTGTTGTGTTGTTTGATGCAAGAAACCACTTTACAAAATAAAATGCATTATTATTTCCATACCATTATTACAGAGAATCAGGCAGATTTTGCTACCCTCTACCTATTGGCTACTTAGCTTATTCAAGCCTGTCTCAAAATACAACACTGTTTAAGACAAAAAATAGCTCTTCACCTGACTCGCTTTTCAAATATGTCTAGTGCTCTTGTAGGAAGCAATCACACCCTTATTGCTGAATACAAATGATCTATAATTGGGATAATAACTCACTAACTGGCAAAGGATATGAACATAATGTGCACATGCAGCTCTCGAGTTGATCTCAAAACAAGTGCATCTACTCATGACCGCTCATGCTGTAAACACAGTTCAGTTCAAAGTAAATGGCACAGATCCATATAAACTCAGCAAATAAAGAAACGTCCATTTTTCAGGACCCTGCCTTTCAAAGATAATTCGTAAAAATCCAAATAACTTCACAGATCTTCATTGTAAAGGGTTTAAACACTGTTCCCCATGCTTGTTCAATGAACCATACACAATTAATGAACATGCACATGTGGAACGATCGTTAAGACACTAACAGCATACAGACGGCAGGCAATTAAGTTCACAGTTACGAAAACTTAGGACACTAAAAAGGCCGTTCTACTGACTCTGAAAAATGGGGATTGTACATGTGGCCAGGGCAATAAATTGCAATGTCCGTACTGTGAGACGCCTAAGACAGCGCTACAGGGAGACAGGACAGACAGCTGAATGTCCTCGCAGTGGCAGACCAAGTGTAACAACACCTGCACAGGATCGGTACATCATGTACCTGCGGGACAGGTACAGGATGGCAACAACAACTGCCCGAGTTACACCAGGAACGCACAATCCCTCCATTAATGCTCAGACTGTCCTCAATAGGCTGAGAGAGGCTGGACTGAGGGCTTGTAGGCCTGTTGTAAGGCAGGTCTTCACCAGACATCACCGGCAACAACGTCGCCTATGGGCACAAACCCTCTGTCGCTGGACCAGACAGGACTAGCAACAAGTGCTCTACACTGACGAGTCGCGGTTTTGTCTCACCAGGGGTGATGGTCGGATTCGCGTTTATCGACGAAGGAATGAGCGTTACACCGAGGCCTGTACTCTGAAGCGGGCTTGATTTGGAGGTGGAGGGTCCGTCATGGTCTGGCGCGGTGTGTCACAGCATCATCGGACTGAGCTTGTTGTCATTGCAGGCAATCTCAACGCTGTGCGTTACAGGGAAGACATCCTCCTCCCTCATGTGGTACCCTTCCTGCAGGCTCATCCTGACATGACCCTCCAGCATGACAATGCCACCAGCCATACTGCTTGTTCTTTGCGTGATTTCCTGCAAGACAGGAATGTCAGTGTTCTGCCATGGCCAGCAAAGAGCCCGGATCTCAATCCCATTGAGCACGTCTGGGACCTGTTGGATCGGAGGGTGAGGGGTTCCCCCCATTCCGCCCAGAAATGTCTGGGAACTTGCAGGTGCCTTGGTGGAAGAGTGGGGTAACGTCTCACAGCAAGAACTGGCAAATCTGGTGCAGTCCATGAGGAGGAGATGCACTGCCATACTTAATGCAGCTGGGGGCCACACCAGATGCTGACTGTTACTCTTGATTTTGACCCCCCCCCTTTGTTCAGGGACACATTATTCCATTTCTGTTAGTCACATGTCTGTGGAACTTGTTCAGTTTATGTCTCAGTTGTTGAATCTTATGTTCATACAAATATTTACACATGTTAAGTTTGCTGAAAATAAATGCAGTTGACAGTGAGAGGATGTTTCCTTTTTTGCTGAGTTTATGTCAATGGTCTATTTGCATACAGGCCTAGTACAGCTCTGATTGGTTGTTCCGCACCAGTCTGTGTAGAGTACGGGCTGAGTAGTGTGTGTCAATGCAATAGAATCCTACTCCGATGCGTTGTGCCTACAACAAAATCTCTTGCAGTGTATTTTGTTTCAGTATATTGCTTTGAAAGTGACTAATATTGCACTGATTCGATCACAATTGCCACAGCAAAGGGAAACATTGATAGTGTTCACAGGGAAAACTCTAGAACAGGTGTCATCAACCTTTTCTGAGTCAAGATCACTTTGAGTCAAAATGCAAGCAAAGATCTACCGCTCAGATTTTTTTTATATGACTTAAAAAAACATAAGCCTATGCAACATTAACCAAACAAAAACAGTACTGTAGGGCCTCCCGAGTGACGCAGCAGTCTAAGGCACTGCATCGCAGTGTTGCAGCGTCACTACAGCCTGGGGTTCGATCCATTAGAGGGTGGACTATGAGAGAAATGCGTGCTTTCAGGCAGACTCATTTTTACAGTCCAGGGAGAATAATGGTGCTAATACTATTCACAGCCACACTTTAATTACCAGCGCTTATTGCCACCAACACCATCCTTAGAAGTGGTTGTAATGCTGCACCCACACAACGTGCTTTACTGGGAAAGTTTTACTGCAAAATTACTGTATAATTAAGCTTTTAACACATACATTAGAAGAGACATTGTGATAACACTCAAATGAGTGGATTTGGCTAGTTCAGCCTCACCTGTTGCTGACAGGGTATAAAATTGAGCACACAGCCATGCAATCAACATAGACAAACATTGGCAATAGAATGACCTGTACTGAAGAGCTCAGTGACTTTTAACGTGGCATTGTCATAGGATGCCACCTTTCCAACAAGTCAGTTGTAAAATTTCTGCCCTGCCAGAGCTGCCCCGTCAACTGTAAGTGCTGTTATTGTGAAGTGGAAATGTCTAGGAGCAACAACGGCTCAGCCACAAAGTGGTAGGCCACACAAGCTCACAGAAAAGAACAGGACCCCCGAGTGCTGAAGCGCGTAGCATGTAAAAATCGTCTGTCCTCGGTTGCAACACTCATTTCAGAATTTCAAACTGCCTCTGGAAACAACGTCAGTACAATAACTATTTGTTGGAAGCTTCATGAAATGGGTTTCCATGGCCGAGCAGCCACACACAAGCCTAAGATCACTACGCACAATGCCAAGCATCGGCTGGAGTTGTGTAAAGTCCGCTGCCATTGGACTCTGGAGCAGCGAAACGCATTCTCTGGAGTGATCAATCCCGCTTCACCATCTGGCAGTCCGATGGACTAATCTGGGTTTGACGAATGCCAGGAGAACGCTACTTGTCCCAATGTATAGTGCCAACTGTAAAGTTTGGTGAAGGAGGAGTAGTGGTCTGGGGCTGTTTTTCATGGTTCGGACTAGGCCAATTATTTCCAGTGAAAGGAAATTTTTAAAGCTACAGCATACAATGACATTGTAGACGATTCTGTGCTTCCAACTTTGTGGTAACAGTTTGGGAAGGCCCTTTCCTGTTTCAGCATTACAATGCCCCCGTGCACAAAGCGAGGTCCATACAGAAATGGTTTGTCGAGATTGGTGTGGAAGAACTTGACTGGCTTGCATAGAGCCCTGACATCAAACCCAGCGAACACCTTTGGAATGAATTGGAACGCTGACTGCGAGCCAGGCCTAATCACCCAACATCAGTGCACGACCTCAATAATGCTCTTGTGGCTGAGTGGAAACAAGTTCCTGCAGCAATGCCTTCCCAGAAGAGTGGAGGCTGTTTATAGCAGCAAAGGGGGGACCAACTCCATATTAATGCACATGATTTTGAAATGAGATTTTTGACGAGCAGGTGTCCACATACTTCTGGCCATGTAGTGTACATGCATTGAGTAGAGTCTGGATAAGCTACTTTCCATATTTTTCTCTGGACACTCAAATCTGCACAAAACCTTGCCTCGGGCCATCTTTGAATGGTAAAGTACTGTATATACAGTCTTATTTGTGATGGACACAATTCCACACAGATCGAAAGCTGGAATGATACCAGCAGAAAAGCAAAGCAGACCTGCCTTTCCTGGACTCAGAGCAGACTGAAAATCCTCCAAGCTCCTATTTCAACCACCTCAACACTCACTACTTTACCACCATAATCACTGCTCACAGATAGAGCTCAAATAATTTTTGTTTTTCCACAGAAATAGAATACTTTTTACACTGTTTTCAATAGAGGGTTTCTTTTCCAGTGTGTAGTCATAATAAAGAAGATTCTGCTGACTTACACATTTCGGCCCCTCGTTTTTATCCATCATAAGCATCAGAAGATCAGGTCAGGATTCAGGAGTGAATCAAAGACTCACACCATAATTCACAACATTCGTATGTCTGTATTGTGGACCGGGGAACCATATTGGCTCAGCATGGCTCTTCTTACCATGAACGATAAGTACAGGGTCCCCAAAAGGTGAGAGGATGATTCAGACTCAGGCTCACATGATGAGAGCTGTTTTCTTACTGATCGAACTGATGCAATCCTCTGTGAGACGTGGCTATTGCAGGTTTGGTAGGAAACCACTTCGGGCCTACAGGCTCGTTCACTACATAGCAGGAGGACCCCTGCTGTGAGTAGTGTCTTTAGAAATATACTGAGAGTACAGTAATCTGACATTTCTGCAGTCGATCCTACAGTAGCAGGCACAATTTTTAACCCTGCAAGTGATGGAAGCCCTTACAAACACACATGAACACATCAAACACAACATTAAACCGGTAGATAATGTGTGGACCGGGGAACCGTATTGGCTCAGCATGGCTCTTCTTATCATGAATGCTAAGTACAGGGTCCCCAAAAGGTGAGACACCTCTTAGTGTGACAGACTTCACCAAGGTATGTCATATAGTACACTTTTAGAAAAATAATTGTTCCAAAAGGGTTCTTTGGCTGACCAATAGGAGAACCCTGTTTGGTTCTAGGTAGAACCCTTTTGGGTTCCAGGTAGAACCCTCTGTACCTGCAACCAAAAATGGTTATTCAAAGGGTTCTTCTATGGGGACAGCCGAAGAACCCTCTTTTTTCCCCTAATAGTGTACTCCTATACCCGACGCAGGAATGTTCGACTCCTGCTCCTCTCTCTTTCCGGTGTGGAGCTAGCAAGCATGCGGTACATGCTGAAGGATCATATGCCGTATATAAACACTGGGTGCTGTTTATACATCTCACATATGGATTTTAGTGCCTGTGTGATCTCCAAATGCCTTGGGCCTGCTCCAGGCGAGCAGGACTACTCATCTTTTAGCAGAGGCCTCCAAATAAAACAGACCTACTTCGCCAAGCAAAACGTGCTTCAGAGCTGTTTTCCACTGTCTGTGTGGCCAGGCAAAATACAAGGAAACCATTTCAACCCTGAAACCTTCCCCAATTGAGAAACTGTAGATCAGCGAGATTGACGAAAAGGCCCAATCAACGCACTGTCAAGGCTTTTCCTAAAGTTGTCCCCTTACTCTGCAGGGAAAGTGAATGGAGTCAGTCAACTAGCCCGGTACCTCTCTCCTAGAATTAAAGTCAAGCTCCACACACATCATGCCCTATCTCTGTGATACATTACCTTCCTTGGACTATTCTACTAGCTACCCCTCTACGCCATTCCAATATACCTCTTTTCGAGTCTGGTCCAATTCTACTATCCCTCCACACTGGTGCCATTCTGGTTTCCCATCCTGGTTCCTGACAGTCCACTCCCCATTCTTTCCCCGGGCCTGAAGGTGTGACTTAACTTCACTAGGGTAGGGGGCAGCATTGGGAATTTTGGATGAAAAGCGTGCCCAAATTAAACTGCCTGCTACTCAGCCATAAAAGCTAGAATATGCATATAATTAGTAGATTTGGATAGAAAACACTCTGCAGTTTCTAAAACTGTTTGAATGATGTCTGTGAGTATAACAGAATTCATATGGCAGGTAAAAACCTGAGAAAAAATCCAACCAGGAAGTGGGAAATCTGAAGTTTGTAGTTTTTCAACTCTTTGCCTATCGAATACACAGTGTCTATTGCACTTCCTAAGGCTTCCACTAGATGTCAACATTCTTTAGAACCTTGTTTGAGGCTTCTACTGTGAAGTGGGGGCGAATGAGAGGGGATTGAGTCAGAGGTCTGCCAGAGAGCCATGAGCTGGCAACGCGCGTTCACGTGATAGTTAGCTTGCATTTCATTGCAATTCTACAGACAAAGGAATTCTCCGGTTGGAACATTATTGAAGATTTATGATTTAAAACATCCTAAAGATTAATTCCATACATCGTTTGACATGTTTCTACGGACGGTAACGGAACTTTTTGACTTTTCGTCTGCACCTAATGATCGCGCCTCATGAATTTTGATTACTGGGCTAAACGCGCGAACAAAAAGGAGGTATTTGGACATAAATGATGGACATTATTGAACAAAACAAACATTTATTGTGTACCTGGGATTCCCGGGAGTGCATTCTGATGAAGATCATCAAAGGTAAGTTAATATTTATAATGCTATTTCTGACTTCTGTTGACTACACAACATGGCGGATATCTGTTTGGGTTGTGTTGGTCTCTGAGCACTGTACTCAGATTATTGCATGGTGTGCTTTTTCTGTAAAGTTTTTTTTAAATCTGACACAGTGGTTGCATTATGGAGAAGGGGATCTAAAATTCCATGCATAACAGTTGTACCTTTTAGCAATGTTTATTATGAGTATTTCTGTAAATTGATGTGGCTCTCTGCAAAATCGCCAGATGTTTTGGAACTCCTGAACATAACGCGCCAATGTAAACTCAGATTTTTGGATATAAATATGAACTTTACCGAACAAAACATACATGTATTGTGGAACATGAAGTTCTATGAGTGTCATCTGATGAAGATCATCAAAGGTTAGTGACTCATTTTATCTCTATTTCTGCTTTTTGTGACTCCTCTCTTTGGCTGGAAAAATGGCTGTGTTTTTCTGTGACTTGGCTCTGACCTAACATAATTGTTTTATGTGCTTTCGTCGTAAAGCGTTTTTTAAATCGGACACTGTGGCTGGATTTACAACAAGTGTATCTTTAAAATGGTGTAAAATACTTGTATGTTTGAGGAATTTTAATTATGGGATTTCTGTTGTTTTGAATTTGGCGCCCTGCAGTTTCACTGGCTGTTGACGAGGTGGGACGCTACCGTCCCACATACCCTAGTGAGGTTAAGTGCTCACCTATTCCCCAGAATTATCCAGCTGCTCTCTGCAGGCCCGTCTGTCACTGAGACCTCTGCAGTAGCAGGACCAGAGAATAGCCTCACTGTGTGTCGGCTGTGCACATCTTCAGTGGCAGGATCCAAGGGGCCCCATGGAGGACTTCTATTGACTATCCTCTTTCAACGGGAACTGAATGGGACCACAACCCCTCTGGGCCCAGCTGCCTCGGGGGAAACCCAACACAGGCTGGGCTCTCTGAAACTAGCCGGCATAGGAAAGCCATAGATTATGGCTTCCACCGCGACACCATCTTCAGTAACGCCACTGTTGTCCTTGGCTGCCACTCCACTCATCTCCTCTGAAGGAAGGCTGCTTGGCAACAGAGGGGCCCTGCCACAGTCTGAACGCTTCAGATGAAAATCATTTAATTGTACAGAGATTTTTTTTGAACCAATATAGTAAAAAACAAAACTTATCCACAATGTTGTTATTGTCACTTCTAAAGAACTCTCCTTTTCAACCATGTAACTGAAACATTGGTCTGTCTGATTCTGATGTCACCATAATTCAACAACAAATATAGAAAGCGCTCATTGGGTTGTCAACAGTGTTTTTCTTTTCCAACCCCTCTAGAAACAACTCCAAACCAGAACTTTAGGGATGATCCCTAAGCGGGTCTATAGTCTGCTGTTAAGTAGCAAATGAGATTGAGTTTCATTTCAGGAAATACTTTCCATGGTGTATTTTAATGGGCATGGTTCTGCCTCACAGGTCCACTTCTTTGGCTCAGAGCACTCAATGAAAAGAGGCTTTATCTGCCACTCACTCACTGTCATTATCATGAACTACACCTAGCCAGAAACACTTACACTTTACATTCATCAAAAATACCCCTTTAATGATCTGCAATTGAAATGAGTGGGTAACCTCTGGTTTGACAAAATGCATGCACATTTTTCCCAGAACACACAAACCAAAGTCCATAAACTTTCATAGGGTCTTTTTTTATTCACATGCTCTTTTTTGTGAACCTAACAATTACAGCTTTGTGATAAGAAACTCGTTTTTTGGGGAATAGAAAACATTATCAAATATCATACTGTAAAATATATATAATACCATTTTGTGCCAAAGGACCAATTTAAAAACTCTCAATCCACCTTTGCATAAATCACTCCTTTGTCTGTTTGGATTTCACTTCTTTGGCACAAGGTTTCCCAGTGAATCAAGTGGTTGGCAGCAAGCACAGCCTCCTGACTTTGATAACGCTGAAAGTGTAACACCAGATGACATTTAAACAGTGTTCTGACTTGCACTTTTAATGGCCTGCAGGCAGCAAATCTGCTACTAGGTTGGGCACAGCACCGCACAGGTCTGTACAGAACTAATGGATTTGTATATCACATTGGGAATCATTATCTAACAGCATTGATCTATAAAGTAACTGTCCAGTGTATCCCGGGCCTATAATTCATTACAATAGGAGTGAAATAGTGTTCCTTCAAAAAATATAATTAAGTATGTTAAAAGCAGCTTTTCTGTAGCTAGTGATTTTTATTGTTCTGTATGTCAGGTGCTACATGGCCATTTTTCTAGTGCCTCTGTGATTGTGTGCCGCCCCATGTCTGACTGGTTATAGAATAGAAAATAATTGGGTAAAAATTACTTTATTGGTCCCCTGATATAAATTCATATCATATGATCAACAACAGACAACTTTTAAAAGTGTGATTTTCACTGGACAGTTACTTTAAATGAACTTGCCAGTGTGAAACAGCAGAATCATAGGTCAGATAAGCACAGTGGCTGTGTGGCTGTGTGCCTGTCAGCGCTGTCCTCGCTGACTTACAGCAGTGCTGAGAGAGCAAGGGAGAGACAGTTGGTGAGACGTCCGGGAAGAGAGACAGGTGGTGAGAGACACATTTTGCTCCAAATGGAAAGTGGTGTTGGTAGGGAAAACATACAACATTATAAAATCCATGTACTGTACACAAACAACAAGTGTGCGGTTAAAATTGGCAAAAAACACACATTTCTTTCCACAGGGCCGTGGGGTGAGACAGGGATGCAGCTCAAGCCCCACCCTCTTCAACATATATATCAATGAATTGGCAAGGGCACTAGAATAGTCTGCAGTACCCGGCCTCACCTTACTAGAATCTGAAGATGAATGTCTACTGTTTGCTGCTGATCTGGTGCTTCTGTTACCAACCAAGGAGGGCCCACAGCAGCACCTAGATCTTCTGCACAGATTCTGTCAGACCTGGGCCCTGACAGTAAATCACAGTAAGACAAAAATAATGTTGTTCCAAAAAAGGTCCAGTCGCCAGGACCACAAATACAAATTCCATCTAGACACCGTTGCCCTAGAGCACACAAACTATACATACCTCGGCCTAAACATCAGCACCACAGGTAACTTCCACAAAGCTGTGAACGAGCTGAGACACAAGGCAAGAAGGATCTTCTATGCCATCAAAAGAAACATAAAATTCAACATACCATTAAGATCTGGCAAAAAAATACTTGAATCAGATATAGAACCCATTGCCCTTTATGGTTGTGAGGTCTGGGTTCCGCTCACCAACCAAGATATAAATATCCTCAGTGTACAACGTAAAGCACCAAATAATGCATGCAGAGCAGAATTAGGCCGATAACCGCTAATTATCAAAATCCAGAAAAGAGCCATTCAATTCTACAACCACTTAAAAAATTCCCAAACCTTCAATAACAAAGCCATCACCTACAGAGATGAACCTGGAAAAGAGTCCCTCCCCTAAGCAAGCTGGTCCTGGGGCTCTGTTCACAAACAGACCCCACAGAGCCCCAGAACAGCAACACAATTAGACCCAACCAAATCATGAGAAAATAAAAAGATAATTACTTGACACATTGGAAAGAATGAACAAAAAAAACTGAGCAACCTAGAATGCTATTTGGTTGTAAACAGAAAGTACACAGTGGCAGAATACCTGATTACTGTGACTGACCCAAACTTAAGGAAAGCTTTGACTATGTACAGTCTCAGTGAGCATAGCATTGCTATTGAGAAAGGCAGCCGTAGGCAGACATGGCTCTCAAGATAAGACAGGCTATGTGCACACTGCCCACAAAATGAGGTGGAAACTGAGCTGCACTTCCTAACCTCCTGCCAAATGTATGACCATATTAGAGAGACATATTTCCCTCAGATTACACAGATCCACAAAGAATTTAAAAACAGACCCAATTTTGATAAACTCCCATATCTACTGGGTGAAATATCACAGTGTGCCATCACAGTCGCAATATTTGTGACCTGTTCCCACAAGAAAAGGTCAACCAGTGAAGAACAAACACCATTGTAAATACAACCCATATTTATGTTTATTTATTTTCCATTTTGTACTTTAACTATTTGCACATCGTTACTACACTGTGTATAGACATAATATGACATTTGAAATGTCTTTATTCTTTTGGAACTTCTGTGATTGTAATGTTTACTGTTCATTTCTGTTTATTTCACTTATGTTTATTATCTACTTCACTTGCTTTGGCAATGTAAACAACATGTTTCCCATGCCAATAAAGCCCATAAATTGAAATTAAATTGAATTGAGAGAGAGGGAGGGAGAGAGAGGGAGGATGATGGGCTATAGTGGTGTGCTTGTACACATTCCAGTGCACCGCAGCAGCAGTAGCAGCAGCAGCAGCAGCAGCAGCTGCAGCAGCAGCAGCTCCTCCAGACCCAGTCAGCCCTCCCAGGTCCATGTGTTTATGTCTTGCATTTCTCTCTGTCCCTCCCACTCTAAATATTTTCTAATGCCACTGAAGAATGTTCCAATGTTGTTGAAGTAGTGGAACAACCATATCCAGTGAGCACCACTGCTTGTGCTGTTATTCATTCACATGAAACTGAGGAGGACTTTGCGAAGGGGCTGTGCCCAGCACATACCTCTGTCTTCCCTCCCTTGTCTTCCCAACTCATCTCACTGACAATGAGACACTCTCATGTAGAAAAGCAGTGTCTTGCTGAACAACTATGTGTCTAATTAAGATATATTGTATAGTAATTTCACTCTCATCATTGTTTTTCTCTGCTGAGCTCCACAGGAACCAAAATATCACTGTTTAATTATTTCTACAGTTAAATAGCTATGTTACGCGCTGCCTTTCATTTTGTAATTTGCCAAATTCGATAATATAATTCTAATATGCTGTTTATAATTAACAATCTAACCTCATCATTTGATTGATTCTTCAAATTGACTATAACAAATACAGCTTTTAGGATGAACCTCTCTTTCTTGAGGAGGAAAGTGTGTCAGCTAGTCTGAATAGCTCTGTTGAATCCATCTAATGTAAAAGAATCAAGCGGTCTCAGTAACTCACACTTCCTGCTGGTATGCTCAGAGTGGGGTGGGCGCATGGTGCTCTCTCTAATTCACACGTTTATCTTCCTGAATATTTAAACATCAATAAACAGAACCCCCACCGCCTAGTCGACCCATGGCAGGAAAGGTGTAAACTACAAAACCGCAATGTGGGGACCATGCAACAAACTGCTCTGCCAATTCAACCCAAGGTGTAGAACTGGGCCAGACTAGAAGTTGATGTTGAAGACTGGCAGCACTGAAAACACTACTCTTAAGTTTATTATTTTCAGAGCTAATTTGACTTTCGCGGTCACTGCTGGTCCTGAAACCAGACTAGGGCAAAATGAGCGCAGGTTGTTCTAATGGGTTCACCATGAGCAAACGGTACACCCCTGGATCTCTTAATTTACCTGCATACGTTTCCATAAGGCCTTCAGTATTAGGTCTAGTTCATGTGCTAGATTGAGGTAACAGGCCTGGGTAACCAGTGATGAGAGTCTAGAAAGATCTTATGTTTGTTTAAACGGACAGTGAGGCATGCTGAATGCAGCACCCGTTGGCACATCGCCTCGCCCCTCCTCGGGCCTGGCACTGTGTGTGTGTTGTAACTGCCAAGGACAGAGCCAACCACAGGGAACAGTAACTCTGTGTGAGTGTGTGAAATGCGGCCTTTGGGTCGAAGCACTGTGGGGACATTAGATCTCTTTGAAAAGGGTTTAATGATTAACAGAGCTGGTTTCGGCTTAGTGGGACACACTCATCAATATCTTACGTGTGAAAACAGTCATTAACATTAATCAATGTGAAAGTGTCATGCACCAAGCAAGCTGCTGCTTTTTATGGAGAGCATGAATGCTTGTGTTAAAAAATAACTACTCTCAGGACATTTCAACTGCTGAAATCATGTAAATATGGCAACTCTCCTCTTTCCCACAGTGTGTCTGCGCTAAAGCACCGGAGGCGGTGAGGGCACATCTGTTGCACTGCTGGACACGCACAGCTGTTGATTATTGCAGCTAAACTTGCTTATTATTGTGCTGAAAATGAAGGGGCAAGGCTACCAAAAGGGACTATAATATTTCACCCAACTGTACACCGGGTGTCAACACCTTTTGACACAGAAAAGTTTGCCTTTAACTCTGTTGGGAGGAGAAATCCACAACACACACCATATGAATGTTGTTAAGTCAGTGTGGTTTGCAAGTTTATAAATCCTTATTCACGTATAAAGGCAGACTGTGTAAATGTGTGTTATCCTGTGATTGTGTTTTGCGGGTGTTGCCATTTGTGTGTGCAGGGCAGTTAGTGTATGAATATATTCAGATCTAGCTGACAGATTTCTAGCCGGGTTCTGGGGAACAGATACAGGATTGTGAGGCTGGCTTTGGGCTCACTCAGGTGCAGCCAACAATCCTCCGAATGGGATGTTAACCTTTCAGTGTGCCCCCAAAAAACGAATAGCAGCCTGTTTGTTCAGCAGCTGTTCAGACAGGTGAACCAGCCGCTCCTGATTGAGGCCTATTCTGCTTACTCAGAGGATTACAGGTAACATTAGAGAACTGACACTGTTAAAATTGCCATTCAGAGTTAACAACTCTAACTACCTAAAATAGACAGTCAATAGAACACAGTGCCATATTTTATTGTCCAGGAGATATTGTAATGATATGGCTCTATTTTGATCTAGAATTGCTCCAGCCTCAATCTTCATGTAGAGTTGATGTTGTGCATTAATAGGTCAAGCGTGTTGTCCTGTCCATCCTGACAGACATGCTAGTTAAAACAATAGCATTCTATGCAACCCAGACTGTAGTGGTTGAGATAAAGATTATTATTCTATTTTGGAAATATAAGCTCCTTAATCAAGTTCTGGTCGTAAAATGTTTTAATGGAATTTCTCTACAAGCTTCCCGTGATGAGAAGAAAGTGTTGAGACTGGCCCGTACGTCAAAGCATTGTGAAAATCCCACAGCAAAAAAAAAGTTGTTTTATGAGAACAAGTACATTCATAACAGGGCCTGCTGTCGGGGACATTTTCCACTGTAAACATCAGCCACGCAGCAAAGTGGAAATGAGCAACGAAACAGCTGTTCAACTTTACAAGGCTAGTGCAATGTATTAATACATTAAACAAACCAAACTTAATACTGAACATGTTGTTGAATTGAGGTCATGCATGTTGTGAAGGTTTGAGCGACATGGGGGAGAGACAGTGTGGTCTACCCACTCTGACATTCAGCCTTTCATATTTCAGACATGGTCAAGACTTGTTTAGACAATGTGAGTAAAATTGTTAAAACATTTACACAGTGAGGTAAAGTTGTTAAAGGCCCAACAAACCAACATCAATCAAGATGCTGGCATAGAATAGAAGCCTTTCCCCATTGACTGTTTTAATTAGCACAGTTTCCTCTGTACTGCCTCCTTCTGTATAGATGGGTGAAGGGTATAGATGGGTGAGCCATATATAGACCCTGCCTGTGTTTACCATCTAACCAGTGATCTTGGGTGCACTAGTCCATCCACCCAGCCTGTGGTGTTGTTCTGGCCCTACTCTGGCTCTATTAGGGGCTGATAAGCAGATGAGAGAAGGCTGTGTGTGAACCAAGGGGAGGAATGAGACCTTCCCTATACCTCTGATGCTCTCCAGACCCCCAGACCCAACCCCTGGTGCCACTCAGTGGCCGTCATTGTTTGTTATTGTTCATTTACCATGTCTGGAGTCCATCATTCTGTCTGTGTCTGATAATAAATTTTGTCTGTGACATTAACCATGATATAAATAAGAATAATCAGAAACTAGAATGGTTTATGCTGTAAGTCCTCATTGTGTGTGTTTTCTGATCTCTAGAATAATGGTGGCATAGCATAGTGCTCCAAATAAAGCCTTTAGCCTCGGACAAAGAGACCTCTGACTCAAACCATCATGGTGTTAAGAGAGCCTACACCTCTAGTCCAGACATGCCAAACTCAACACGATACTGCCTTGGGCACAATCTTTTGTCTGCATTCTAAAGTATCTGTACTTAAAATACTGAGTCAAAGTAGTAGGCTAGGTCCCTAAATACAGTATAAAGTGGTGTAGAACACACATTAGGCTGCGTTTAGACAGGCAGCCCAATTCTGATCTTTTTTTCACCAATTGGTCTTTTGCCCAATCAGATCAGCTCTGAAAAAGAGCTGATGTTAAAAGATCTGATGTGATTGGTCAAAAGACCAATTAGTGGAAAAAGACTGTCTAAACGCAGCCATAAAGATTTAGGGGATGACTATACCGTAGAACACAAACCATTACACATTATTTTAATAAAATAAACAGTCATTAAAATTCACCTACCCTTAGTCTAGCACAGGAGATATAAACAAATCATCAATCATGATTTCATTATTATTACAGGCACAATGTACTAATAGTCACAAAATATATCATATACTAAGAGACATTTCTCAACATAGGACCGGAGCCTATCATGGATGCAGTGATCATCTGGTCCGGTAAGCTGACTCATAGCCCTGTTCTGTCTCGTCTTGGGTATATTGGAAACAGAACCTACCATTGAGAAGGAATGAAAGCCCATCACAGAGCATTTTCTGTTGGTGAAAAGTGGCCCACTATTTAAAGTTTGTGTCCATATTTGGAGGGTGACTCCATGCCAGCACTGCTCTGTGTGTTTGTACAGGTGCATACGTGATGTGATGTATGTGTTAAAGCCACTGTGTGACTGCGCACTGACCCACTTCCACAGTTTGGCACCGCGGCATTGCAACCTCTGTCCTCAGCACAGAGACCTAACAAACGCTAACAAACGCTCCTCTGTCACACTCTGGGCTCAGGCTACACTACAGGACTTCTACTTGATTTGGACTCTTGCAGTTTGGGCTACTTCATTTCAGTCATCTGAAGGGAATGGCATGATGGGAGTCTAATGAGGTAGATCTCTTAATTCCCCCGCATGTGTTCTCCATAACAAAACACACACCTAGCACACACACACACACAACCTAATGCATGCACACTAGTGCACATAGATTTCTTACGTCAAACACATTGTCTATTAAAGCACTGTAGAGAACGATTGGCATGTACTGCTGTTGCTGCTGTCGTTATTCATCCCGATGCGCCAACGCTGACCTAGCAGCACCTCTAACCCAGCATTTAACAGCAAGCAGGATGTCAAAACACTGACCAAATAATGGATGGCAGGCAGGAACAATCGGCATGGCAACAGTCATGGAGAGAGAGGTCAGGGGGAAAGGGAGAGAGTGTAACCTGACACAAATGAAATTAAACCTGAACTATGGGCTTACCTAACGTTAATTCATGTGCCAATTCAAACATATTAAAAGACTGGGTGTCAACAGGCCTGCATGTCCCCATGTGTTTCACCTACATATTTCCATGCATAATTTGGACTCAGCTTCCACCAGTGGCTCTCTGCTTGACTATTACACCCAGTCCAGTGGCCAATGACATTGACACACAACAAAATATGGTATTCTTTGTCAACACAGTGAATAACAGAGACGTGTTGGTTGGGACTTAAGCTGGCTGCCCTGATCTGACAGTCTGTCAAGAGCAGAATGATGGGTAGAAAAGCAGGCGGACCCCTCCTGGGAGTGTAGGCCTGGGGGGAGGGGGGAGTCAGAACACCCCTGTCTGCACATGCCTTGTCGCTCAGCCTGCTGGTTGGCTGGGAAGGATGATTAGTTTGACTGGATGTCAGGTATGATATAATAGCACACATTAGCCATTCCATTTAGAACACTTTTAACTGTGGAGGGCTGCACTTGACATTTTTCGTCTCATACTTACAAGCTATAAAACGTAATTCTTATTTTATGCATTTTGCAAGGGTACTTTGTTTCACAGCAGTACACCAATTATATTGTTGCTGTTGGATACATTAATATATTATATGTATTCACATATGTTGTGCATGGCCATATAAATCTACTGTAACCTAGTTGCAAATTGCATAGATAAAAATGAAGGACATTTTCAAGAACTGTTTACATGATGTATGCTTTTAAAATATTGCTCTCAAAAACCAAAAGAGGACAAAGGTCAATGGAAAATGTGGGTGCTGTTACTGTATGCCTGACTGGAAAATACAATGACTTGTTGACACCAAAGAGCTTGACATTCACTAACAGCAGAACCAATAAACCCTGTCTGTGTTCAGGTCACAAAAGGCCACTGGATGTCTCCTGTCTCTGCTTCCTTACCTAGTCCTGTATAGAGCCTTCAGTCACAACACTATCCATCCATCCAGCTCCAGACCACAACCCAGTATAAATACATAACGACCCTCCCACTATACTATCTCAGTAACTACATATGCCAAGCTGCACCATACAGTCCATGTCCATCCGACGCTGCAGATATTGAATCCTGGCTGGCCGGCCCAGTTCTCAGGGACTACTCCTTCCCACAGCTGATATTCTTTACTGTCTGAGGGAGCCAGAGAGAGTAGTGTACTGTATGAAGTGAACGTGACAGATAGAGATGATGTGATCAGCAACTATAAAACAGCTTGTCATCACGATAAGGAGTCAGGATGAGGAGTGAGTCTTGGAAGGAAAGTGAGATGACCGCAGTGTGCCCTGTAAAGGTATACTGTATAGTTTGAAGAGCAAACATTGTCAGGTAGTGGATTGATGAGTTATTATGTTTGTAAAATAAAATGTGAATTCAATCAAGCATAAATAATCGCTCCCCAGTCTCTCTCCATCTCTACCACCTGACAGTCAGGCAAAAATAAACTCTCTCAGTGGTTGCTGGAGGGAGTTGGAGCTGCATGACTGGAGCTGTGCTGTAGGGAAACTGTTTTAGGGCCCATGGAGCAGGCTTTATGAGCCTTTGGCCACAAAGCCAGTCAGACAGAGCCACCACTGGCAGCATAACTTCCACACACCTACTGCAGGACAGAGGCCCGTCAGATTCTGTGTGCAGTGACATACACACACACACACATTCATTAATAATCTTCTAAAAATCTTAAAGCGGCTCGTCTTTTATAAATAAACAGTGCATCTCTGGAGAAATGTCCCCAGAGACAGAGGTTGTGAGGCTGCTAATTACTAGAAAAACACACCGTTTCAAGTGTGCACTCTGCAAAATGCAGTTTTTCATCAATTTAATATCATGCCTTTAGAAATATGAAGATGAACATGTTAAATAAACAAGACTTGCTCTGTCCAACCTGGTGGTGACTGGGGTTGTCAGTGCTTCTGCTGTACTGTAACTGCTGGCCTGGGAGTGGTGTGTGAACCTGTCCCCCCTGCCAGCTCTCCCAGACTTCTGCAATGCATCCAATGCTGTCTGGGTTGGATGGTTGACCTGGCCTGGGCCTGGGCTGGCAGAGAGGGGTTCCCACAACTTAGAGCAGCCAGTGCACTGAAGCCAGGCTGATTGTTGTGCAGGTTAGCATTTCTTGCCATGAATCTTGTTCTGGAGGCAGCTCTGCAGAGTGGTCACTAGCTGGCACAGCCACAAAGTCATAAAATCTGATTTTAAACCTAACCTTAACCTTAACCACACTGCTTACCCTAATTCCTAACCCTAACCTTAGAGTAAGTTTTTTTTTACACTATTGCCAATTGTGACTTTGCAGCTGGCCAATCTAGCAGGAAACTCTCCGTTCTGCCTCAAGGACAAGACTCATCCCAATAAACATCCACCTGCGATAGGTCCTGGCAGAGACATGACTGCTGGACAGGTAACAATCATGTTAGCCTCTCTGTGGAGAAGTTCAGGATCCAGACCCCTGTTACTTATCGTCTCCTCTATCTCTCATATAAGGGAGGAGGCCAAGCTTCCTGGGTTGGGTGTGCATGTGTTTTCATGGTATTGAAAAACAGGGTACTGACATTCTGACAGCCCTGTCCAAAACGAGTGACTTGTTAGAGCCAGGGAGGTTTGTTGGGGCTGAGTTTAGAGGACGCCTCCCTTTGACCTCAAGCTAGAGCATGATGGGAGCACAGTGAGACAGATGACTACAGAATCAAGTTAATTGGCAAAGATTTGATAATGAAAACAACTAAATTTGATCTTGAGACAACCCAGCCCTTTCTTATCCGTCAATGTTGTAGTAGACACACATTTTGAAATGTTGCTCTATGAAATGCTCTATTTCTCACAACACCTGTAGTCTACTGGAGATGAATCACTCTGAAAGCTTCATCAACCACCAATACCAGATGTCAGACTGCCCCCAAACTCTAGACTCCAACCCTGAGCTGACCTCAAACAGACCTCTTTGGCTGTGCATTTAGAGCAAGAAAACTGTAAAGACTGGTAACAAAATTCCTGATCTGTATGTGGTTATCAGTGCAGCGAGCAGAAGCACAACTGGCTCTGT
The DNA here is from genome assembly GCF_029448725.1 of Salvelinus fontinalis. NCBI lineage: Eukaryota > Metazoa > Chordata > Actinopteri > Salmoniformes > Salmonidae > Salvelinus > Salvelinus fontinalis. The sequence continues at coordinate 22,012,196 of NC_074668.1, read as the reverse complement.
GCAGCTGATGGAGGTCTGGACAGCGTTCACTGAAGCATGGTAGAGCAGACAGATTCCAAGAGGAGCTCAGCTCACTCAAATTGATGTCAGCTGTTGAGATCTCCATACACTGGAGGTACACCTCAAAGAGCCTGGAGAGCTGGAGATCTCTGAGAGAGTGTCTTAAAGAGCTGCAGTTTTGCACAGTGTAGAGAATAGGCGATGATAGCCGTTGAGCTTAGAGAATGATTAGCATGGTAGTACAGTGCTAGTGTTAACAGCGTTAGATGAGCGTGAGTGGTGGAAGGCTAGAGGGCTGCAGCCTGGAGTACACGTTTGCATCTGGGGCTGAGAGTGGGGCTCCTTCCTGCATCTCACAGGATGTGGGGTATCCTGTCTGGCTGCGGGAGAGAGGGGCACCCGGCTTCAAAGCAGGGAGGAAGTGGTAAGGGCATGAGGTGCAATAGGCAGGGGCAGAGGGAAGACACACCCGGGGAATAGGGACTCTGCACACTACAGAAGTGAATGGATTTCTCAGTCCAATCTTTTATCTTGACATTACAGTATGAACTCAATAAGAGCACAGTGCTCACTTTATAATTTCAGGTAAGTAAGTACTATTTTTAGACTGGGATGTTCCAGTTCATTTGAAGTGGACAGAGGTGTGCTTGATTTCAGGTGATCCACACCGCAAACTCTTTTTCCTGGATTACTGTAGTTCAAGATGACTAACATACAGTACAATACAGACTAAGTACTAAGACCTTTCCCCCATTGGCAGGCCTCTGTGCTTCCCTCATAGAGTTCCTCTCTTTCCCCCAGACTCCTGGTTCTATTTACTCCATGTTGGTGAGGGGGTTGGCTGCAAATGTTTAAAAAGAAAATATGCGCAGTTGGCACGATGAGACGCATCCTATGCCACTGGCATCGACGTCATGCCATGGACTACACACACACACACACACACACACACACACACACACACACACACACACACACACACACACACACACACACACACACACACACACACACACACGCACACACCCAAGCATGTTGTGAGTACACACACACACATTTGTTTTACTATCCTTGTGTGGACCAAACAATTGATTCCCACTCAAAATCCAATTATCCCTAACCTTAACTTCTTTGGGCTGCAGGGGCAGTATTGAGTAGCTTGGATAAAAGGTGCCCATTTCAAACGGCCTCGTACTCAATTCTTGCTCGTACAATATGCATATTATTATTACTATTGGATAGAAAACACTCTCAAGTTTCTAAAACCGTTTGAATTATATCTGTGAGTAAAACAGAACTCATTTTGCAGCAAACTTCCTGTCAGAAAGTGAAAAATCTGAAATCGAGGCTCTGTTCCAGGGCCTGCCTATAAATGTGCTTGATATCTATTAGTATACATGCACTTCATACGCCTTCCACTAGATGCCAATAGGCTGTGAGAGGTGAAATGGGGTTTCTAGGTATTTCTATGGTCAAAAGAGAGAGCTTGGAATGACATGACCCCAGAATTCCTTTGTTCAGGAAGCGCATAAAGGTGTTTTTTCAATATAGTTTTATTAGATTATTGAAATTTTTTCGGGAGTTTAGGCGTGTTGCGTTCTTTGTGTTTGGTGACGAAGGAGAGCTTAGCGCCACTTGGCTAGTTTTGCTTGCTCATTCGAGAGGGAAAAATGCCATTCTAAAACCAAACAACGATTGTTCTGGATAAAGGTGTACCGACACCGGCCTGCAGCCATAACAGGTTAACCCCAAACCTCTAACCCTAATCCTAATTAGTCATTTAACCTTAATATGGGGCAATCAAATTGATTACACTGTCCTTTAATTTCATGATTGTCTTGTGAACTGACATATACTATCTTACATCAAAGACCCACATAGAGAAGGGCAGAGTTGGGGTAGAATAATTATCACTTAAAAGATGAAACATCTTGGCTCTCCTTCAGTGTAAAGCCTTTTCCCTCTACATGTGTTTGACATTATCTTTCCCTGCATGCCCCACTGGGCTGCCTTGCATGGTAAACCCAGGGTTAGATCTCTGTGGGCCAGGCTGACTAGATGAGCCCCAGGCCCTGGGCAGATACAGGAACCTCTATATATAGACCCAGGTCACAACAACACGGTCTGCTACTTATTAGACATGTTCCTCATGTAGCGGCCGCTGAAGTGGAACACAGGAGAGAAGAAACACAAGACTGGACCACTCTGAGAGACAGTTCTGCAATGGAAATGAAATACTGGTTCATCTGTTTACCCCTGTATTTATGTATTCATAATCAGCAACAAATGCAATTATGAGCTTGATTGATAAGACCATATTCCTCACCCTTCACCAATTGTCACCTCCGTACCAGTCGTGTTTTGCAATAAAAGCAGTCACGAATCCTTGAACCTTGTGTAATTCAGGATATTCATAAGGTATGTCTCACCATCTGCTCTCCCGGTTCGCTGCCTTTAAATCTCCATTGGATTTACAGGTCTTGGCATTTGCAGCCTGTGACAGGGTGGGGAATGGGAACACCTGAGTTACGAGGCCTGTCTGTTGCTCTGTCTCTACCCAGACACAGGAGGTCCAGTTAATCACACACACACCTCAGCTGTCAGACAAAGATTATCTTTAACTGAGTGTGGCCTGTGGTAGGACCACTGCAACTGGTTTCATGACCCTGCATCACGGCACTGTGAACAAAGAACCGAAGGAAGTTAAGTTTGTGACAAGTTAAAGAATAAAAAAGAGTGTGACAGGCTAAACAAAATGACTAGAGTACCAGTCAAAAGTTTGGATATACCGACTCATTCAAGGGTTTTTCTTTATTTGTACTATTTTCTACATTGTAGAATAATGAAGACATCAGAATTATGAAATAACACATGGAATCATGTAGTAACCCAAAAAATTGTTGAATAAATCTAAATATATTTTGTATTTGAGATTCTTCAAAGTAGCCACCTTCTGCCTTGATGACTGCTTTGGACACTCTTGGCATTTTGTCAACCAGCTTCATGAGGTAGTCACCTGGAATAGATTTCAATTAACAGGTGTGCCTTGTTAAAAGTTAATTTGTGGAATTTATTTCCTTCTTAATGCGTTTGAGCCAATCAGTTGTGTTGTGAAAAGGTAGGGCTGGTATACAGAAGACGGACCTATTTGGTAAAAGACCCAAGTCCATATTATGGCAAGAACAGCTCAAATAAGCAAAGAGATACAGCATTCCTTCATTACTTTAAGATATGAAGGTCAGTCAATACGGAAAATGTCAAGAACTTTCAAAGTATCTTCAAGTGCAGTCGCAAAAACCATCAAGTCCTATGATGAAACTGGCTCTCTGTCACGATCGTGTGGAGGATTGACGGACCAAAACGCAGCAGTAGGAAAATAAGCCATATTCCTTTTAATGAATACGAAGGTAAAACGAAACAAAAACACTTACACACTAAACAAAACAAGAAAACGATCGTGAAGCTAATAATGAAGTGCACACACAGGCTACAAACGTATAACATAGACAATTACCCACATCAACTGAAAGCCTATGGCTACCCTAAATATGGCTCCCAATCAGAGACAACCGAAATCAGCTGTCTCTAATTGGGAACCCATTCAGGTAACCATAGACTCTCCTAGACAACTACACCAACATAGACACAGCTAGACACATGCACTCAACACAAACCCATACACTACACCCAACACCCTCTTTACCATATAACCACCCAAAACCTATAAAACACAAACATTCCCCATGTCACACCCTGACCTAACTAAAAAAATAAAGAAAACAAATAATACTAAGGCCAGGGCGTGACATAACCCCCCCCCTTAAGGTGCGAACTCCGGGCGCACCATTACACAGTCTAGGGGAGGGTCTGGGTGGGCTTCCTTCCACGGTGGCGGCTCCAGCACTGGTCGTGGTCCCCACCCCACCTCAGTCACTAACCGCCTCCTTAGCTTCCTCCAAATGACCCCCCTCCACATTAACCCCACTGAATTAAGGGGCAGTTCCGGACTAAGGGGCAGCTCCGGACTAAGGGGCAGCTCCGGACTAAGGGGCAGCTCCGGACTAAGGGGCAGCTCCGGACTAAGGGGCAGCTCCGGACTAAGGGGCAGCCCCAGGATAAGGGGCAGCCCCAGGATAAGGGGCAGTCCCAGGATAAGGGGCAGCCCCAGGATAAGGGGCAGCCCCAGGATAAGGGGCAGCCCCAGGATAAGGGGCAGCCCCAGGATAAGGGGCAGCTCCGGACTGAGGAACGGCAGCTCCGGACTGAGGGACTGCAGCTCCGGACTGAGGGACGGCCCATGGCTGGCTGACAGATCTGGCTGCTCATGGCTGGCTGACGGATCTGGCTGCTCATGGCTGGCTGGCGGATCTGGCTGCTCATGGCTGGCTGGCGGATCTGGCTGCTCATGGCTGGCTGGCGGATCTGGCTGCTCATGGCTGGCTGGCGGATCTGGCTGCTCATGGCTGGCTGGCGGATCTGGCTGCTCATGGCTGGCTGGCGGATCTGGCTGCTCATGGCTGGCTGACGGATCTGGCTGCTCATGGCTAGCTGACGGATCTGGCTGCTCATGGCTGGCTGACGGATCTGGCTGCTCATGGCTGGCTGACGGATCTGGCTGCTCATGGCTGGCTGACGGATCTGGCTGCTCATGGCTGGCTGACGGATCTGGCTGCTCATGGCTGGCTGACGGATCTGGCTGCTCATGGCTGGCTGACGGATCTGGCTGCTCATGGCTGGCTGACGGATCTGGCTGCTCATGGCTGGCTGACGGATCTGGCTGCTCATGGCTGGCTGACGGATCTGGCTGCTCATGGCTGGCTGACGGATCTGGCTGCTCATGGCTGGCTGACGGATCTGGTAGATCCTGTCTGGTTGGCGGCTCTGGCAGATCCTGTCTGACGAATGGCTCTAGCGGCTCCTGACTGACGAACGGCTCTGACGGCTCGGGACAGACGGGCGGCTCTAATGGCTCGGGGCAGACGGATGGCTCAGATGGCGCTGGGTAGACGGATGGCTCAGATGGCGCTGGGTAGACGGATGGCTCAGATGGCGCTGGGTAGACGGATGGCTCAGATGGCGCTGGGTAGACGGATGGCTCAGATGGCGCTGGGTAGACGGATGGCTCAGATGGCGCTTGGCAGACGGGCAGTTCAAGCATCGCTGTGCAGACGACAGACTCTTGCCGGCTGAGGCGCACTGTAGGCCTGGTGCGTGGTGCCGGAACTGGTGGTACCGGGCTGGGGACACGCATCTCAGGGCTAGTGCGGGGAGCAGGAACAGGGCATACTGGACCCTGGGAGCGCACATTAGGCCTAGTGCGTGGTGCCGGAACTGGTGGTACCGGACTGGGGACACGCATCTCAGGGCTAGTGCGGGGAGCAGCAACAGGACGCACAGGACTCTGGGGACACACAGGAGGCTTGGTGCGTGGTTTATGCACTGGTGGTAAAGGGCTGGAGACACGCACCATAGGGCTAGTGCGTGGAGGAGGCACTGGTGGTACTGGGTAGGGGCGGGGAGGTGGCGCCGGAAATACCGGACCGTGCATGCGTACTGGCTCCCTTGAGCGCCGAGCCTGCCCAACCTTACCTGGTTGTATGCTCCCCGTCGCCTGACCAGTGCGGGGAGGTGGAATAACCCGCACCGGCCTATGTAGGCTAACCGGGGACACCATGCGTAAGGCTGGTGCCATGTACGCCGGCCCGAGGAGACGCACTGGTGACCAGATGCGTTGGGCCGGCTTCATGACATACGGCTCAACGCTCAGTCTAGCCCGGCCGATACGTGGAGCTGAAATGTACCGAACCGGGCTATGCACGTGTACAGGAGACACCGTGCGCTCTACTGCGTAACATGGTGTCTGCCTGTACTCTCGCTCTCCACGGTAAGTACAGGGAGTAGGCGCAGGTTTCCTACCTGACTTCGCCACACTCCCTTTAAGGCCCCCCCCAAGACATTTTTGGGTTGTACTCACGGGCTTCCAGCCTTGTCTCCGTGCTGCCTCCTCATATCGCCTCCTCTCGGCTTTAGCTGCCTCCAGCTCTTCACGAGGAAGGCGATATTCTCCCGGTTGTGCCCACGGCCCCTTACCATCCAGTATCTCCTCCCATGTCCAAGAATCCTGTGTAGGTGGGTCCTGTTGCCGCTTTACATGCCGCTTGGTCCTGTATTGGTGGGTAATTCTGTCACGATCGTGTGGAGGATTGACGGACCAAAATGCAGCAGTAGGAAAATAAGCCATATTCCTTTTAATGAATACGAAGGTAAAACGAAACAAAAACACTTACACACTAAACAAAACAAGAAAACGATCGTGAAGCTAATAACGAAGTGCACACACAGGCTACAAACGTATAACATAGACAATTACCCACATCAACTGAAAGCCTATGGCTACCCTAAATATGGCTCCCAATCAGAGACAACCGAAATCAGCTGTCTCTAATTGGGAACCCATTCAGGTAACCATAGACTCTCCTAGACAACTACACCAACATAGACACAGGTAGACACATGCACTCAACACAAACCCATACACTACACCCAACACCCCCTTTACCATATAACCACCCAAAACCTATAGAACACAAACATTCCCCATGTCACACCCTGACCTAACTAAAATAATAAAGAAAACAAATAATACTAAGGCCAGGGCGTGACACTCTCATGAGGACCGCCACAGGAAAGGAAGACCCAGAGTTACCTCTGCTGCAGAGGATAAGATCATTAGAGTTACCAGTCTCAGAAATTGCAGCCCAAATAAATGCTTCACAGAATTCAAGTAACAGACACATCTCAACATCAACTGTTCAGAGGAGTCTGCGTGAATCAGGCCTTCATGGTTGAATTGCTGCAAAGAAACCACTACTAAAGGACACCAATAAAAAGAGCACTTGCTTGGGCCAAGAAACATGAGCAATGGACATTAGACCAGTGGAAATCTGTCCAAAATTGAGATTTTTTGTTCCAACCGCAGTGTTTTTGTTAGAAGCAGACTACATTTACATTTACATTTAAGTCATTTAGCAGACGCTCTTATCCAGAGCGACTTACAAATTGGTGCATTCACCTTATGACATCCAGTGGAACAGCCACTTTACAATAGTGCATCTAAATCTTTTAAGGGGGGAGGGGTTAGAAGGATTACTTTATCCAACCTAGGTATTCCTTAAAGAGGTGGGGTTTCAGGTGTCTCCGGAAGGTGGTGATTGACTCCGCTGACCTGGCGTCGTGAGGGAGTTTGTTCCACCATTGGGGTGCCAGAGCAGCGAACAGTTTTGACTGGGCTGAGCGGGAACTGTACTTCCTCAGAGGTAGGGAGGCGAGCAGGCCAGAGGTGGATGAACGCAGTGCCCTTGTTTGGGTGTAGGGCCTGATCAGAGCCTGAAGGTACGGAGGTGCCGTTCCCCTCACAGCTCCGTAGGCAAGCACCATGGTCTTGTAGCGGATGCGAGCTTCAACTGGAAGCCAGTGGAGAGAGCGGAGGAGCGGGGTGACGTGAGAGAACTTGGGAAGGTTGAACACCAGACGGGCTGCGGCGTTCTGGATGAGTTGTAGGGGTTTAATGGCACAGGCAGGGAGCCCAGCCAACAGCGAGTTGCAGTAATCCAGACGGGAGATGACAAGTGCCTGGATTAGGACCTGCGCCGCTTCCTGTGTGAGGCAGGGTTGTACTCTGCGAATGTTGTAGAGCATGAACCTACAGGAACGGGCCACCGCCTTGATGTTAGTTGAGAACGACAGGGTGTTGTCCAGGATCACGCCAAGGTTCTTAGCGCTCTGGGAGGAGGACACAATGGAGTTGTCAACCGTGATGGCGAGATCATGGAACGGGCAGTTCTTCCCCGGGAGGAAGAGCAGCTCCGTCTTGGCGAAGTTCAGCTTGAGGTGGTGTTCCGTCATCCACACTGATATGTCTGCCAGAGATGCGATTCGCCACCTGGTTATCAGAAGGGGGAAAGGAGAAGATTAATTGTGTGTCGTCTGCATAGCAATGATAGGAGAGACCATGTGAGGATATGACAGAGCCAAGTGACTTGGTGTATAGCGAGAAAAAGAGAGGGCCTAGAACAGAGCCCTGGGGGACACCAGTGGTGAGAGCACATGGTGCGGAGACAGATTCTCGCCACGCCACCTGGTAGGAGCGACCTGTCAGGTAGGACGCAATTCAAGCGTGGGCCGGGCCGGAGATGCCCAACTCGGAGAGGGTGGAGAAGAGGATCTGATGGTTCACAGTATCAAAGGCAGCCGATAGGTCTAGAAGGATGAGAGCAGAGGAGAGAGAGTTAGCTTTAGCAGTGCGGAGCGCCTCCGTGACACAGAGAAGAGCAGTCTCAGTTGAATGACTAGTCTTGAAACCTGACTGATTTGGATCAAGAAGGTCATTCTGAGAGAGATAGCAGGAGAGCTGGCCAAGGACGGCACGTTCAAGAGTTTTGGAGAGAAAAGAAAGAAGGGATACTGGTCTGTAGTTGTTGACATCGGAGGGATCGAGTGTAGGTTTTTTCAGAAGGGGTGCAACTCTCGCTCTCTTGAAGACGGAAGGGACGTAGCCAGCAGTCAAGGATGAGTTGATGAGCGAGGTGAGGTAAGGGAGAAGGTCTCCGGAAATGGTCTGGAGAAGAGAGGAGGGGATAGGGTCAAGCGGGCAGGTTGTTGGGCGGCCGGCCGTCACAAGACGCGAGATTTCATCTGGGGAGAGAGGGGAAAAGGAGGTCAAAGCACAGGGTAGGGCGGTGTGAGCAGAACCAGCGGTGTCGTTTGACTTAGCAAGCGAGGATCGGATGTCGTCGACCTTCTTTTCAAAATGGTTGACGAAGTCATCCGCAGAGAGGGAGGAGGAGGGGGGGGGGATTCAGGAGGGAGGAGAAGGTGGCAAAGAGCTTCCTAGGGTTAGGCAGATGCTTGGAATTTAGAGTGGTAGAAAGTGGCTTTAGCAGCAGAGACAGAAGAGGAAAATGTAGAGAGGAGGGAGTGAAAGGATGCCAGGTCCGCAGGGAGGCGAGTTCTCCTCCATTTCCGCTCGGCTGCCCGGAGCCCTGTTCTGTGAGCTCGCAATGAGTCGTCAAGCCACGGAGCAGGAGGGGAGGACCGAGCCGGCCTGGAGGATAGGGGACATAGAGAGTCAAAGGATGCAGAAAGGGAGGAGAGGAGGGTTGAGGAGGCAGAATCAGGAGATAGGTTGGAGAAGGTTTGAGCAGAGGGAAGAGATGATAGGATGGAAGAGGAGAGAGTAGCGGGGGAGAGAGAGCGAAGGCTGGGACGGCGCGGTACCATCCGAGTAGGGGCAGAGTGGGAAGTGTTGGATGAGAGCGAGAGGAAAAAGGATACAAGGTAGTGGTCGGAGACTTGGAGGGGAGTTGCAATGAGATTAGTGGAAGAACAGCATCTAGTAAAGATGAGGTCAAGCGTATTGCCTGCCTTGTGAGTAGGGGGGGAAGGTGAGAGGGTGAGGTCAAAAGAGGAGAGGAGTGGAAAGAAGGAGGCAGAGAGGAATGAGTCAAAGGTAGACGTAGGGAGATTAAAGTCACCAAGAACTGTGAGAGGTGAGCCATCCTCAGAAAAGGAACTTATCAAGGCGTCAAGCTCATTGATGAACTCTCCAAGGGAACCTGGAGTGCGATAAATGATAAGGATGTTAAGCTTGAAAGGGCTGGTAACTGTGACAGCATGGAATTCAAAGGAGGCGAAAGACAGATGGGTCAGGGGAGAAAGAGAGAATGTCCACTTGGGAGAGATGAGGATCCCAGTGCCACCACCCCGCTGACCAGAAGCTCTCGGGGCAGACGAGGAGAGAGCAGTAGGTGAACAGATGATCTCCTTATGTGTGGTTCCCACGGTGAAGCATGAAGGAGGAGGTGTGATGGTGTGGGGGTGCTTTGCTGGTGACACTGTGTGATATATTTAGAATTCAAGGCACACTTAACTAGCATGGCTACCACAGCATTCTGTAGCGATTCGCCATCCCATCTGGTTTACGCTTAGTGGGACTATCATTTGTTTTTCAACAGGGCAATGACCCAACACACCTCCAGGCTGTGTAAGGGTTATTTGACCAAGAAGGAGAGTGATGGAGTGCTGCATCAGATGACCTGGCCTCCACAATCACCCGACCTAAACCCAAATGAGATGGTTTGGGATGAGATGGACTGCAAAGTGAAGGAAAAGCAGCCAACAAGTGCTCAGTATATTTGGGAACTCCTTCAAGACTCTTAGAAAAGCATTCCAGGTGAACGCGGGTTGAGAGAATGCCAAGAGTGTGCAAAGCTGTCATCAAGGCAAAGGGTGGCTACTTTGAGGAATCTCAAATATAAAATATATTTTGATTGGTTTAACACTTTTTTGGTTACTACAGGATTTTTGTACAGTAAGTTGGATCCCTGTCTCACTCTAAAGTGAAAAGGATTCTTTCCAGACCATGATTTCTGCTTTTGAATCAACGTAGATTCGTGTTTGATCACTGGGAATAAGGTGGAAGGAGTTATTGTTTAACGAGAGCAGACCATTGGAAAAACAGAATGCTCCTAATGCCAGAACCTGCATGTATATCCTGCCAGGGTGTCTCTGCCCGGGAGAATGTGCAGAGCTCCACTCCAGCCCTTGGTGAGGGAGGGTGTGTGTGTGTTTGTGTGCGTGTGTGTGTGCATGCATGTGTGCGTATGTGTACACAGAAGGAGGAGCTGAAGACAAGTGCGGAGGCCAGGGAAGGGAGTACAGTCTTATTCAGGGTGGGGAAACTAAGCCATATTTACCAAAGAGGAAAGGAGTGTTGGGCAGACTAGACCAGGGGTATGGGCTGGGACACCCAAAACTCACTCGACATGCCGAACCGCACATCATAAGTGAGCAGTTGGGTTCTGTAGCGGCCATGTGAGCTGGTGGTCCTGGCCTGGAAAGAGGGGTATTGTGCTCCACAGGGGCAGCTACTATGGGCTGCAGCTGCTGTCTGGGTACAGCAGTGTTCCCTCCCTGACTGACTGTCTGTGATGTGACTGTACCCTAGCTAACCCCCCAAACTGTGGAGCAGATGCAGGCCAGGTCAGCACAGTGCCGTGGTAATCTCTCTGGGTCCAGAGGATCAGTCTCTGCAGGGGAGGTGAGGGGTCTCCCCTGTCCCCTTCTGTTGACACCTTCTCCTCCTGTCCACTCTGTGAGTGCACTTGAGACTTGGCAGTGCTCTGTGCTCTGCTATGAACTTCAGGCTAGAAGGGCTCTATCTAAAACAAAGCACCACTTGAAAATAAACATGCATTTTGTGTTCATGGAGACTAACAGTAACATGCACCCATGTTGTCCCATGTCTACTGGAAGGGGATGTGATGTTTCAATCAGGGGGGAAAGGGGACGAAGTGAGCATTTGTAACAAGGGGAAATACAGTAACTGCCGTGAAGGATGGCGCTCCTTACAAAGGACGATTCACAAGGCTAGAGGGACATGTGTTCAACATCTGGCAACCCTCTGGAAGAGAATCCAAGCTACAACCTAGAGAGTGAGAGGCCCATAGAGACCACGCTCTATAGTTAACCACCAGATACCAGACGCACCTCTTACTGTTAGAGCTCGAAGACTGGAATGTCTTCATCCGTCTTGTGTAGATTACAGTACAGACAAATCATATCATTTAATATCTAAAAAACTAAAAGCACATGGCTGTATCTTTTAGCTCTCCTGGTAACTCCTGGTATCTCCCATCTAAATTAATATTTTTTGCTGGAGGTTCCTTTAGAATTGTAAAAGTATGCCTGCACTTTATGAGTGTGTTTCTGCTCTGAGTGTTTATCTCTCTGTCTGAATGTTTATGTGTGTCCTTGTGGATGTGTGTGTGTGATGTGGGGATGAGGGATATCCGGTAAAATGTCAGGGTGTGAAAGTGGCATCTCAGAATACCCAGGGAGCAGAGAGAGCTGATTACAACTAATTGCCCAGATGAAGCACAACAGCTGGAGCAGCCTCACCCGCCCCCCTCCTCCCTCTTCCCTCCTCCCCTCACATCGCTGACCCCATTCTCTTCTCTTTAACGGGGGCAGAACTGACTGCCCCCCCTCCCCTAAACACCAGAGACTCCCTCACTCCTCTTGGGCAGGGCCAGATCCGGTCGCCTGAGAAAAAAAAAAAGTTGGAGAGCCGTAATAGCCCACTGAGACTTCTGTAATTGATATGAACTTGGCCAAGACCCTGCTCTGTGTTGCTGAGGCTGCTCTGTTCAGCTGCTGGGGTTTCCTGTGCTGAGGTATCTCAGGAATCCTAATTATCTTTTGTGATAATGATCAGTGATTGTTCAGACAAATGTCTGTTGGGACCAATACATCTGCCAAAACTCCAGAGAGAGCTGTGGTTGATCCACCACGTAACCCCACTCATAACCCCGTGACCTCAACATGCTGGAGCAGCCATCAGCACCACAAAGAATGACAAGCATGTGCATTGATCCCCATTTTTCCACCCATCCAACACACAAAGAACAGGGAATCTGCTTATCTGGGTCACTTTTATGCACATAAGAAGCTTGTCTTATTTTTATTCAGACATGATATTAACACCAGATTGAAATACTGTGGACCTGTTGTGTCGTGTTGCCTGAGTAGGAAAGTAAAAAGGGGCAGAAACTCGAGAGGGAATCAATAGCCCATGTTTTAAGTCACTTTAGGACTCTAGTAAATGTGCAGACTACAAGAGATACAAAGGCAGTAAAAATGTGGAAGGCTCTCTCTTTGTTTTACAATGATGAGCTTAATATACGTAGTGAGATGAAAGAAAAAAGCAAAGACTCTTCTAGAGATGACTCAGAGGGAGATGCTAGATGAAGTCTCCTTCCTCCCCTGACCTGGCAGGTAAGTCATGCATTACAATAATAAGTCATCCTGTCTGCCTGCCTGTCTACCTGCCTGCCTGTCTGCCTGTCTTTTCCCCCTTGGTCTCTCTATTGTGATTTCTCCCAGGAGCCAGTTTGGGGAGTCAGGAAGTGTGGCCTCCTCCGAGCCTGAGCCCATCCGAGCTGTGTTTATTATCCTAACCTTTGTGAATTAGCATCCCAGACATCAAGCACAAACTCAAGGGCAACCGGGTTGGTGAAGGCACCGGGGAGAAGAGAAGGAAAACAGGCCCTGCTGTATATTTGTGTTGAGTGGGGTGTGGGGCCAGGGATGTGGGGCTGGCAGCAGGGTGGGTGAAGGGTTCAGAGGAGGGGTGCAGTCACACCCCCATTCCTCCAATTGTGGCCAGAGAACCTCCACTGGCATGCTGCCTTAAACTGACCCCAGTGACTCAGCAACTATGCAGGAAATTAAATGATCGTTATGTATTAGTGTTTGTTCCGTTGATACATTTCTTACTGTTTCCAAACCACAGTACAGTAGCACTCCTGCAGAATTTCAACCTTTCGGCCTGTATCTGTATGTGTACAATTGTTCTGTTGCATGTGTATCGTGTGCAGCTTCGTTAACTTGTGAGACTTCAAAAACTCTTTTACATGTGTGTGTAATTGTCTGTGGTACACAGAAAAAAGCCAGCACATGGTGTCTTTCTTTTCTGGATACTCTAGGGCCTTGAAAGGGGAGGTTAACGACTGAAATTGTGTAAAATCCCACGCAGAGTGGTTAAATCCCCGTTCCTCCACAGCAGCAGGGAACAGGAGGCTGCTGGAATGCTCTCTCCACACTGTTAGAGAAGGATTACCACTATGAAGCTGGGAGGGAGAAGTGGCGATGCTGAGATGAGATGCTTCTTACAGGGCTGTGTAGAAAGCGGTGTGGTGGTGCCAGCTCTGTCAGGGCAGGAGAAGAGTGGACAACAACCTGAACCATCAGAGGTTTGACACTTTAATGATTTATTTCCTAAATCAGTACAACAGCAACAACAACCAACCAACCAATCAACCAGCCATGAGCAACCTGAGATGGCAAAGAGGGAAGTTAAATCTCTAATTAGTGAGAAGCACACACTCCTTTCTCCTTCAGTTCTTCACATATAAACTGAATAAACCCAAACCTGCTGATAGTATTAGGACAATGTGGAGAGGTTTCTATTACCAAGTCCATGTTGTCACACAATGTATTCATACAGTACAGAATAGACAGGAAGACATAAAAAGAAATACTTAATACACAATGCTTGGTACAGTGCAGTAAGACAAATCCTAAAGTGCCCATGGCTCAGATTCCCATGGCTCATAGTACACTTAAATGTTATAGCAGGAAGCCAGGAGGTGGCCAGTCACATTCAGCCAAAGCCAAAACAAGATTTGTATCATTACGAGAATAAAGGCTTTTCAGTTTGTGTTGTTAGCAGGCAGGTATTGTAAAGTCTGTAGTGGTAACCCCTAGAGGACTAACTCCCTCCCTCAGTGTTTCTCCTCTGTCTTCTGAAGACCAGTGTGCTGTATGAATGAGGTCCATTTTGTAACCTGCGGCAGTGCAAGGAGGGAGAAGGGGAAGGGAGGGAAGGAGAGGGAGGGAGGGAAGGAAGGAGAGAGGGAGGGAGGGAGGGCAGATCCAGAACAACAGCTCTATAGAGATTAGTTACTCCGTGAGCAGTGATCAGTGAGCAGCCAACAAGAGACCAGCACATTAATAAGGCAATTTACCAGCTGAAATGAAGCTTACCTAATAAAATAAACAGGGTCATGCTGTTTCAGTAATATATTTGTCACTTTGGTACAAAACAAGGAGGGAAAGGAGTACTGAGGACATTACATTTATGTGTATTATGTGTACACAACAGTAATTATAAAATGTGGGTTCTTATAGGAACTAATTTGCGTTTATTTGCTTTTGTTTTGTCATTGAAGTGAACACTTACACACATAAATCCTTCAGCAGTGATTGGGCTGTCGGCCAACTCAGACGTTACACAGAGTTTCATGCTTTGATACTAAATTTGCCAAAGGAAAAAAAGGGGGCACTGTACTCAGGTTTAATGAAAGTCTAAGGAACTGAGTCAACACGCACCGTGACATTGGGAGAGACTTGATTAAAGAGGATTATACTTTGAGTTGTTTCCCTCTTCCTATGCACTTAGGGTAGGTAGGCCATGCTTGACAAGTTCTATACATGCACTGTAAGTGGAGGGGACCATAAGGATTTAGATTTATCGGGGCTTGAGTTGGCACTGTCAAGAGGGGGAAATCTCTTTCATTTGATACAGACATTAGACTTTAGACAGAAAAAACTCCTTGAAGTGGAGACATAAATAAATTCAACCACAAAGTCTGGAAGAACTTGACTTAAAAGAGAGCATGGGTAAGGACATTCCCCTGGGCAATACTTTACTAGAACTGCCACCTTTACAGGCAATAATGATTATTGACAATGTCTAGACTATCAGCACAGCTGAGGGAACTAGATACAGTATCTACAAGGAAGAAACTGGTAACATCATATGCTTTCAATGATCAATTGCTGGTGATCATTGGGTTTGTTTTGCCTAGTTCCTATCACACCCTGCATCCTTGCAACCTTGCAGACAAGCATCCGCCCAGTACTGAGGCTGACTGCTTACCTCTCAAAACAAGGTGTGGGAGGAAGCTAGTTATATTATGAAATATTTGTGTGTGGGACTTAAACACTTTAGGACGAGTTTTTGTGCGTGTGCGTTTGTGTGTGTGTGTGCGTGTGCGTGTGTGTGTGTGTGCAGTTGTTTCTTACCCCAGCTGTCCTGCCACCCGCAAATCTCTGTGAATTGTGGCTGAACTGGCAGAGGAATGCTTTCATGTTGCTGCCTATGTACTGGAAGGACAGCATAAGATGAATACAAAACATGCCCCTAATTTATTAATAGGCATCTGTTTCCTATAGGATAGTGCTAATTAATGGCTATGATTGAGGAGGAGAAAAGACTGTGAGAGAAACAGAGGGGTTAGGCAAGGAGAGGGGGGGGGGGGGGCTACAGTCAATAGTTAGGATACTACCCACCCAAGAACACAGACATGTTTTGCATTATTGTCTCCATACAGCCGTACTGCAGATACATTTTCAATTTGAAAGTCATTTAGTTGCCATAATGTTTAGATTTAGTTTAAATTGCTGTATTTGTTTGGTGATTGGAAAGTAGTGAGCACCATATGTATGTACCACTTAGTACAGAGCTTTGCTCCAGTCCTATGAAATGCATGGAAATGATTAGAGGAAATATTTGCGCCGCGGTGCTCACAGTTATTCTGGCAACCGACACAAGGACAAAGATGTAGGAAAAAGCCTCCCTTTCTTTCTGCACACATTTCTTTTTCTTGCCATTATTCCTGCAATTTCACATACACACCCGTCTTCATATTCCTTGTATAAGCATATACTCATATCTGATTCCTATTACATTTACATATATCTTCTGTATCATATCACCATCTATAGTCAAACCCCTATCTTCAACTTCTCCACACCTCCAAACCTGTCGCCTCTCCTTTCTCATCTGACTTAAACCTTTACCTAGTTTGAACTGTATGTGGTGTTAATAATTCATTATGAGAGAGGCTGATAAAGTGAGTTGGCTTTAATGTCTGCACGCTGTAACACCTTGACTTCACAGACAGAAATCAGCCATCAATGTGAGGAATCAGCTATCAGGAAATAAAGTATTGTCTTCCCATCGTCCCCACAGAGCATCAGATTAGATCAGTTTCTCCAGCCAATAGGAACACACCAGCAGACTCGGCCTGAGGTAGCTATAGCTGAAACCCCTTCAGGTCTCTCCCTCCCACCTACCCACCCAGCTCCACAGACACTCTCACACCCCAGCTGCTAGAGACCCACTGGAACCCGTGTTTGCACAGCTGCCGTGTTTCTCAGTCATTCTATGTGTTCTAGATCCTTCTCTGTGCTTGGCCAGTGGAGAATAATAACAAGATGGAGGCCCCTGGGTTCCAGAGCTTCTGCTCGGAGGTGGAATCTAAGTCGCCGAGCCCCACGCTGACCACAGCTTGACCGTTGTGCCGGACGTCTGATCTCACAGTCGGGACGGAGGAGCTGCTGTTGACAGAGGAATTTGAGGATGTTCTAATTAGAAGCACAGTCACCGTTTTCCCTCTCCCATGGAGTTCAGCTTCCCAGAACAGCAGCCAGTAGGCCTATATGTTGTCTAGCGCTGAAAGAAATTAAGTATCGATTTCTTCACCCCCAACTCAAGCAACCATCAGCCAAACATTATGTCTTCAAATAATATCATGCAGTTTTTTTTGAGCTGTTGAGTTTTGAGCTGTTCGTTTCATGTTTTGGAGAAGACAGACAGCTGTGAAATGTACCCTGGATAGTCCCCAGGACTCCAGCGATGAGCGACTAATTATAATCACTTATCAAGACTCACTTCACTCAGAGACCGTTAAGTCAAAACAGCTTACCAGTGTGGGAACTGCCTGCCTGTCTGTCTGCCTGTCTCTCAGTACCTGCCTGCATGTCTATCTACCTGTCTGCCTTTCTGCTCATCTGCCTAAATTTGAATAAACATCTTTATTTTTGCATTCAAGCCTCAGTTTTGGATTAATATCTTCCAGTATTCCAATTTTGACTCCTACGCACCAGAAACAGACACTATTCAGCAGTAAAGACCATAAAAGAGTGCAGATGGCCTCTTATCATTGGTCTGTCTAAGTTGCCATGCTCAGGAACAAGACAAAGGATATGTTAATGGTGTCCCATTAGTGAAGAGATATTGTTGGAGAGCTAATGCACTTCCAACCCAACCACATCAATCCCAAATAGCAGAGGTTTCAACACCATCTCTCAGTGTGCCTCCACACCCTCCTTCCTTTCCTCTGCAGCTCTGTTTGTTTGCACCAACATGTTTCAGCTTATTTTCAATAATGATAGCATTCTTCCTTTCTTTGCCTCTGGTGCTGTCGCTACACTCCTGTGGGAGAGGTTAGCCAGCTTGAGTTTAGGCAACACAACCAAACAGGTTGAGTATTGTCTGTGCAGCTGACCAGATAAGGTGAGATAAGGTCCACTTTTATAGAACGCGAACACTGCATTCAACTCCCTTCCACAGCTGGGATCCTTGTCAGGCGTGAGGTAGTATATGAAGATAGGCAGTGATCAAATATTATGCCATAAAGAGAATACCCTAGTGTTATAAAAACACCAGCATATCAGGAGCCAACCATCCCTGTGAGAAGATACAGTTATTTACACTCACAAGCCAGGAATCAATGGCACCATCTACAAATGTGTATTTTGGTCTAAGGAATGACAATAGTAGACAGGCTTGGATCCAGTGTGTTCTGAGAACATATATAACGATGTATACCAGAGATGTAATCCTGGGGCAGTGCAGGAGGGACGGCTGAGCGCGGGGGGGGGGGGGGGGGGGATGTTTTAAAGGGGTCATCCCAAGCACACTCAAGGTCAAGGTGCGATTAGGTTTCCCTTTCAGCCCAGATTGCTGTGGGACATGTAAGCACTCTGCCACTCCCACATACTCTCACACACACTCTATGTGTCATGTTCCGTCCTGCATGGGGAATCTCACTGCAGAGGACAGCTTTGAAAACAAGGTCCATAATTAAGTACAAAGAAATGGGAACAAAAGCAGTTGCTACTCTATTGGCATTATGATCTGAGCTACTTGATCATCTATTTTTCTGTATGTACTGAAAAAAACGACTTGAGTGTGTCGTGTCCAAGTCTCAAATGGTATCATTCCATAACAATAACATATCTTTTCAGATGGTGCCAGTGGTCCCAGGATTTTCAGGGGATTTATAACAAGCCCATTGAGGTCTTCTCTTGACACTGTGTTTATGTAATATATTTGATTCAACACCATGCTAATATTACTGTATCCCTTCCCAGCCAGCCCGCCTGCCTGCCTGCCTGCCCGCCAAACCCGCCCGCCCGCCCGCCCGCCTGCCTGCCTGCCTGTCTGCCTATCTGCCTGCCTGCCTTTTTTAGTCTGGCATGTTTGAGCTGCAGGCTGCCTGCCGTGCTGTGGTGACTGAGTCTTTTGGTTGGCTGGTCCAGTCCAGTCAGTATGTCTGAGAAGCAGGCTGCGACACTGGCAAGGATGGGTGTGGTAATACATGTTCCACATTACTGGTCGGCTGGGAGTTAACTTTAGCCCACATGAGCTGTCAACTACTGGAGAGAGAAAGAGACATAGAGAGAGGGAGGGATAGAACACAGGGGAGGGGTAGAGAATGTCCCTGTGTGTGAGACAGAGACATAGAGAGAGGGAGGGATAGAACACAGGGGAGGGGTAGAGAATGTCCCTGTGTGTAAGACAGAGACATAGAGAGAGGGAGGGATAGAACACAGGGGAGGGGTAGAGAATGTCCCTGTGTGTGAGACAGAGACATAGAGAGAGGGAGGATAGAACACAGGGGAGGGGTAGAGAATGTCCCTGTGTGTGAGACAGAGACATAGAGAGAGGGAGGATAGAACACAGGGGAGGGGTAGAGAATGTCCCTGTGTGTGAGACAGAGACATAGAGAGAGGGAGGGATAGAACACAGGGGAGGGGTAGAGAATGTCCCTGTGTGTGAGACAGAGACAGAGAGAGAGGGAGGGATAGAACACAGGGGAGGGATAGAGAATGTCCCTGTGTGTGAGACAGAGACAAAGAGAGAGGGAGGGATAGAACACAGGGGAGGGGTAGAGAATGTCCCTGTGTGTGAGACAGAGACATAGAGAGAGGGAGGATAGAACACAGGGGAGGGGTAGAGAATGTCCCTGTGTGTGAGACAGAGACAGAGAGAGAGGGAGGGATAGAACACAGGGGAGGGGTAGAGAATGTCCCTGTGTGTGAGACAGAGACATAGAGAGAGGGAGGGATAGAACACAGGGGAGGGGTAGAGAATGTCCCTGTGTGTGAGACAGAGACATAGCTTTGTCATACAATCCGTCATCAACAGCACAACCGTGCAGTATCATGTCTCGCTCCTGTCTATGAGTGACATACATGTCACAATCCAGCCCTGGTCCTGTCTAGACACACAGAGAGACACGGTTTATACTAAGATGGACACTGAGGTTTCTGGGGAAAAAGGGGCGGACACCCAAGAGGATAGTCAGAAAACACTCTTCCTTTCCTTTACTGTCTATCAAGGAAACTCCTTCAACCTGCCCTCTGTGTGATGTACAGTATGATAATGGGTTAAAGGGATGCGGTACTAATTCCTGTCATTCCTTCCTGACTTCTGGGTGTGTGTCTGTGTGTCAAACACTCCCAGACCTTCACATTAGCATCTCAAGAGTGAGGTTGATTAATGAAAACATTCTTGGCAAATGCTTTCGCTTTCGTTCGTCTTGCGCCGGTCCAAGAATTTCACCTCTAGCGGCACAATAAGAATGCCCCCGGCCGTCCCTCTTAATCATGACAGTGAGTGAAACAGCCCAATCAGTATAAAGGTGTTCATTTCACAACAGAGTAAATCATTAATGCCTGCGTTGATTTAAAAGGACTTTAGTGGACCGCGCGATTATAAGCTCTGAGCTCCAGGGAAAGCTCAAGATTTAGCTCCAGAAACCCTGTTTTGTCCAGAAACTGTGTGTGCCCTCAGTGCTTGGTTTGTGGGTTGTCAGTAGTGGTGAGGCCTCAGGCTCCCCTGTGACACAGATCCATAGTGTACCCACTAGCAGCAGCAGGCAGAGGCCAGGGCAGCCAGGCCTGGAGAGGAGGAGCAGCAGCAGGCAGAGGCCAGGGCAGCCAGGCCTGGAGAGGAGGAGCAGCAGCAGGCAGAGGCCAGGGCAGCCAGGCCTGGAGAGGAGGAGCAGCAGCAGGCAGAGGCCAGGGCAGCCAGGCCTGGAGAGGAGGAGCAGCAGCAGGCAGAGGCCAGGGCAGCCAGGCCTGGAGAGGAGGAGCAGCGGCAGGGGTGTTTATGGACTTGGCCCCTCTCTCTGTAGTCTCCTATGACAGCAGCAGCGCTACATGGTAGGTGGGGTTTGAAACCCTACACTGGTACCAGGAGTCACCTTCTAGACATGGCACTCAGCTCACCCCAACCGCCATCCCCCATGCCTCGCAGTCACAAGACCCAGGCTGGGGAGGAGAGGTGTCAGGACAGGAGGCAAGGCAGTAGGCACGCCTTGGGCAGGAGCCAGTCCCCAACGCTGCTTACATAACCTGGAAGCAGGTTGGAGGGTACCATTCATGGTTCTTGCAGGGCACAATCTCAGGGCACATTATCAAAGAGTATTTATTTTCTCGTTTTCAACTGACTCAGTGCGGTGGGATCCTTGGATAGGCACCTCCGTGACCTTCCTTAAACCTGGTTGACCCCTCCTGCACCCTCTCTGTCTCCTCATTTCAGAAGAGCTATGCAGTTGATTCCCTTCATGAGCATGGGGGCAAATGAGAGAAGGGAGAAGGGGTAGAGGGCAGAGAGATAGAAGGAGAGAGAGTGAGAGGAAAGGAGGGAATGAAGGAAGGAAGAAGAGAGATAAATGGAATGAAAGAGAAAGGGAGAGTTGAAGTGGGAGGGAGAGATTAGGGGAACAGAGAGAAAGGTACAAAAAAGGAAGTGAAGAGAGAGGGAAAGCGGAGGGAGAGTGTCCTCTATTTCCCAGTGGTCAGACGACCATCCTCGGTGGGTGGGGGAGGTGGGGACTGTTTGCTGACCCAGAGAGTGACCCAGAACCTGAGCCCAGTTCAGACCACCCGCACTGCCTCCAACCTGCGTCAGAATGACGCCCCGCTCCAAACACTACATTAACTGCCATAGAAGGCCACAGAACAACGTTCCAATGTCCATAGTCCAACGTCCATGCAAACTGAGTTATGTATTTACACTTCATATTTCTGGATTTATTCTTTAAACATGTTTGATTATGTTCTATATGGTTATGCAATACTGTGGCAACAGGAGCAATATAACTGTATGTTCAAATAGTTGTCATACTGTGACATAATCCCACCTAACCACTTACTGTACTCCACAGCTCAACACAAAAACGTACATTCCCTTCAGACAAAATCGGACAAAAACAGCTGAACATATGAACCCGAAAGATGACAAAACTCTCACCCAATATTTACGATACAATCTGCATACATGCCAGTACGTGAATATGTGAGCTCTAATTTCTGTCCTTTTGCCCTCTATGACCCTGAAGCTGGTAAAGGTGATATACTGTATGCTGTCACACTATCAGTCTGCAGTCGTATATTCACAGCCAGTGAGGGGCCCCTGATGTAAGCTTGCACACATTAAATGCCTTCCTGTAACATAATGAGCGGCGTGATGCAGTAGCCAGCCATGGTGAAGCCTGGGAGGGCTATAAAAATAGCAGAGTGCAAGTGAAAGGGCAGCCCCTACCTCTTTCCCTCTCTCTCATCTCTCTCTTCTTTTTGTCCTCTCTTTCAATTTCCTTCTCTTATCTCACTGTCCGTCCCTCTCCTCAGACAGTCCTGTTGACACCCTCCGTGATCCTCAAAAAGTTGTACAGCTGCACCATTGAGAGAATCTTGACTGTCTGCATCATCGCTTAGTATGGCAACTGCTTGGCATCCGACTGCAAGGCGCCACAGAGGGTAGTGCGGACTGGGGCCGAGATCCCTGCCATCCAGGACCCCTATACCAGGCTGTGTCAGAGGAAGGCCCTAAAATTGTCAAAGACTCCAGCCACCCAAATCATAGATTGTTCAATCAGCTACCGCATGGCGAATAGCTACCCCCAAGCCATAAGACTTGTAAATATTTTGTTAAATAGTTAACCAATAGCTACCCTGACTATCTGCATTGACCCCTTTTACTCTTCACATACGTTGCTGCTACTGTTCATTATCTATCCTGTTGCCTAGTCACTTTACCCCTACCTATATGTGTACATATCTACCTTAATTACCTCGTGCCCCTGCACATCGACTCGGTACCCCGTGTATATAGATATATATTATCTTTACATTGTGTATTTATTCCTTGTGTTATTATTTTTCTATTGTTTTCTTTTTCTCTCTGTATTGTTGGGAAGGCCCCTTAAGTAAGCATTTCACTGTTAGTCTACACCTGTTGTTTACGAAGCATGTGACATAACATTTGATTTGATTTGTTCAGGACACGTGCATTTACAGAGATTGCGTTCCAGACAGCTAACTGTCTGTGGGGTCTCTCACTAAGATTACAATATTTCTGCATGCTGTACAAAAAAACATACATGCATGGAACAAACCAAAAATACTGAACACCCCCACTTGTGTCTGTAACGCTCCTCCTCTTCGTCTGATGATGAGGAATCATCGGACCAATACGCAGCGTTGTAAGTGTTCATAGTACATTTAATCAACTAAACTGAACACTGAATGACAAATTCTCAATCAGAGACAACGAATGACAGCTGCCTCTGATTGAGAACCATACCAGACCAAACACATAGAAAAGGACAACATAGAACAAAACATAGAATGCCCACCCCAACTCACGCCCTGACCAAACCAAAATAGAGACATAAAAAGGATCTCTAAGGTCAGGGCGTGACAGTACCCCCCCAAAGGTGCGGACTCCGGCCGCAAAACCTAAACCTATGGAGGAGGGTCTGGGTGGGCATCTATCCGCTGTGGCGGCTCTGGTGCGGGACGTGGACCCCGCTCCACCTTAGTTTGGCCCACGTAGGTAGCGCCTCTGGAGCGGAGACCCTTGCCGCCGACCCCGGACTGGGGACCCTCGCAGCGGGCCCCGGACAGGGGGGCGACTCCGGCAGCTCCGGACTAGAGGGCGTCGCTGGAGGCTCTGGATTAGAGGGCGTCGCTGGAGGCTCCGGACTAGAGGGCGTCGCTGGAGGCTCCGGACTGACGGCCTTCGTTGGAGGCCTCGTGCCATAACTCCTCACTGGAGGCTTCGTGCCATGGATCATCACTGGAGGCTTCGTGCCATGGATCATCACTGGAGGCTTCGTGCCATGGATCATCACTGGAGGCTTCTTACCATGGATCATCACTGGAGGCTTCGTGCCATGGATCATCACTGGAGGCTTCGTGCCATGGATCATCACTGGAGGCTTCGTGCCATGGATCATCACTGGAGGCTTCGTGCCATGGATTATCACTGGAGTGGAGAGACACACAGGAGGCTGGGCTCTGGGAGCAGGCAAAGGACTCACCAGGGTGGGGAGACATGCAGGAGGCCTTGTTCTTGGCCAAGGCACCTGATGCACTGGTCTCGAGCAACGAGCCTGCCCAACCCGTCCTGCCCACTCTAGCCCGGCCGATGCGAGGAGCTATCGATGTAGCGCACCAGGCTATGAACATGTACTGGAGACACCGTGTGCTCCACCGCATAACACGGTGCCCGACCAGTACGACGCTCCACCCGGTAAGCACGGGGAGTTGGCTCAGGTCTCCTACCTGACTCCGCCAATCTCCCCGTGTCCCCCCCCCAAAAAAAATCTGGGGCTGCCTCTCGTGCACCTCTCCTCGAGCTAACTCCTCGTAGCATCGACGCTCCGCTTTGGCTGCCTCCAGCTCCTCTTTAAGACGACGTTACTCTCCCGGCTGTGCCCAAGGTCCCTTGCTGCCCAAAATTTCCTCCCATGTCCAGGAGTCCATCAATTGCTGCTCCTTCCTACCGCGCTGCTTGGTCCTTTGGTGGTGGGTAGTTCTGTAACGCTCCTCTTCTTCGTCTGATGATGAGGAATCATTGGACCAACACGCAGCGTGGTAAGTGTTCACAGTAAATTTAATCAACTAAACTGAACACTGAATGACAAAAAACAACAAAGAGAGTGAACGACACGAAACAGTCCTGTAAGGTGAAAAACACAAAACAGGAAACAACTACCCACAAACACAGGTGGGAACAGGCTACCTAAGTATGGTTCTCAATCAGAGACAACGAATGACAGCTGCCTCTGATTGGGAACCATACCAGGCCAAACACATAGAAAAGGACAACATAGAACAAAACATAGAATGCCCACCCCAACTCACGCCCTGACCAAAGGATCTCTAAGGTCAGGGCGTGACAGTGTCCTAACCAGAGTGTTCAGAGACATACCAGCAGTTTTAAAAAGGTCCATTTGTATCCCTTGTCTGTGTGCATTACCATATAGGAAAAAACTGACACAATGTATTGTTCAAAACATGTCTGTGAGGCAGTAAAAGAAAACAAAGGTTTTTGTGACTGGGTCTAGTGGGGAGACAAAGAAAGGAAAGGAAAGAGAGAGGAAAGGGGGAGAAGGAGAAAGGGAGGGGAAGGGATTTGTAGCTCTGTCTTCAGCCCATCGATAGCTCCTCGCATCGGCCGGGCTACAATGGCCCATTGTGTCTGAATGTCAGCTATACAGAATAGATACGACTGATCAGAGATCTGTCCACAGCTTACAGCACAACTCTTTACCAGCTCTCCTACTAACACAGCCTCTTCAGGGTCAGTGGATTCACTCTCAGGCTCATTAAAGCAGCGTATCATTAGCAGATAGCACTTAAACAACAGACAGGATGCTCTCTACATGTCAGAGTAATCATTTTTAATATTAAGATCAGTTTATTTGTCAATTGTACACTAATATATTGTACAAGGTCAACCCAAAATGTGACTTCCACTTTATCCCAACCCTTCCAAAAGACACACATACCTCTACAAGTTGGAACAGGCGCCTGCCACACTGGGCTCGTGTGTAACATTAGGGGTCTTGCTCAAGGGTATCTAGTATTTGATACCAACAACCCTCCAGTTGCCAGCTCACTTTCCACCAGACTCAGGATTTGAACTGTCAACCCTCTGGTTGTTGGTACACCTCTCTAACCGCTAGGCTACTTGCCACCAACAATTTGGACGTACATTCATCTTGATTTCAACCACATTTCTGAACGCTTTGGAGGTGGACATTTGCATGACAATAGTTGATATTTTCCATGGACATGAACGAAATCCGATCACAGCGGCATTTTGATTGTTGGCCGATGTTAAAAAAAGTTACAGGAATCTGCCTCTGAAATGCCACGAAAGCTAATGGAAAAACACCACAAGGCCAACATTGTCTCCCGGCTCTGTAAAAATGCCAAGGAAGATTGTTGAAGGAAACCCCCTAGGACTGTGGGTGAGGAGGATTCAGGCTCTCTGGCAGAGGGAGATGAGAGTTATGTAACAGTATCTAGGGTGGTGGTGGGTGAGGAGGATTCAGGCTCTCTAGCAGAGGGAGATGAGAGTTATGTAACAGTATCTAGGGTGGTGGTGGGTGAGGAGGATTCAGGCTCTCTGGCAGAGGGAGATGAGAGTTATGTAACAGTATCTAGGGTGGTGGTGGGTGAGGAGGATTCAGGCTCTCTAGCAGAGGGAGATGAGAGTTATGTAACAGTATCTAGGGTGGTGGTGGGTGAGGAGGATTCAGGCTCTCTAGCAGAGGGAGATGAGAGTTATGTAACAGTATCTAGGGTGGTGGTGGGTGAGGAGGATTCAGGCTCTCTGGCAGAGGGAGATGAGAGTTATGTAACAGTATCTAGGGTGGTGGTGGGTGAGGAGGATTCAGGCTCTCTGGCAGAGGGAGATGAGAGTTATGTAACAGTATCTAGGCTGGTGGTGGGTGAGGAGGATTCAGGCTCTCTGGCAGAGGGAGATGAGAGTTATGTAACAGTATCTAGGGTGGTGGTGGGTGAGGAGGATTCAGGCTCTCTGGCAGAGGGAGATGAGAGTTATGTAACAGTATCTAGGGTGGTGGTGGGTGAGGAGGATTCAGGCTCTCTGGCAGAGGGAGATGATAGTTATGTAACAGTATCTAGGCTGGTGGTGGGTGAGGAGGATTCAGGCTCTCTGGCAGAGGGAGATGAGAGTTATGTAACAGTATCTAGGGTGGTGGTGGGTGAGGAGGATTCAGGCTCTCTGGCAGAGGGAGATTGTAACGTCCTGACCAGAGTTATTATGTGTTTTGCTTGTTTAGTGTTGGTCAGGACGTGAGCTGGGTGGGAATTCTATGTTGTGTGTCTAGTTTGTCTGTTTCTATGTCCAGCCTAATATGGTTCTCAATCAGAGGCAGATGGTAATCGTTGTCCCTGATTGAGAATCATATATAGGAGGCTTGTTTTGTGTTGGGATTTTGTGGGTGTTTGTTTCCTGTCTCTGTGGTTGTCTGCACCAGATAGGTATGTCTCGGTTTTTGCACATTTTGTTATTTTGTATGTTGTTTGTAGTGTTTCACTTGTTCTTTTATTAAACATGTTGTACACTTGCCGCGCTGCACTTTGGTCCTCTCCTTCACCTATGGAAGAAAGCCGTTACAGAGATGAGAGTTATGTAACAGTATCTAGGGTGGTGGTGGGTGCACAGAGTTCCCCTCACAAAATGCCAAGCATTTTGACACCTGAATAAAGGTATAGATAGCAATGGCATGTATGTACAGTATGCAGTGTAATGTCTATTGGTTGGAAAAAAATGATGGACACTTAGGGTCAGGGTTAGGGTTAGAGTTAGGGGCTATTTTATATCATCATTAAATATTAACATGAAATTAAGCCGCTCTGACATTTTCAGTAGCTCCACAAGCCGAGCACTAACCTTTGAAACAGAAGTCAAAATTATCAATCTCATGTTCTTGGAGACAACTTAAAGGGTAATCTAAAGGCTTGATATCCGTCACAGCATGAACAGAGCAGCTCAGGGTAGCCTAGTGTGCATGTTACTCAGCACACAGCATTGTGCAAGAAGCCAAAGAGCCGGGAGGGGAGAAAGAAACCAATGCCAGATATCAATGGCCTGGTTGCCATTAACTCTTCTCATGATTTTTTTTTAAATCCTCAAATACAGACTGAGAATTGCCCAGTCCGCTTCCACACCAGTTATCAGCCAAATTTGCAGCCTAGTTCACAGTAATCTGAGTGATTAGGATCGTGCTTCAGCAGTGTGCTGACTGTGTGGTAGGAGTTTAGGCCTGTCCAGACTACATTACAGCACACAGCAGAGAGAGCAGAGCAGTGTGCTGACTGTGTGGTAGGAGTTTAGGCCTGTCCAGAC
Source organism: Salvelinus fontinalis (assembly GCF_029448725.1). Taxonomy (NCBI): domain Eukaryota; kingdom Metazoa; phylum Chordata; class Actinopteri; order Salmoniformes; family Salmonidae; genus Salvelinus; species Salvelinus fontinalis. Next base: position 21,984,331 of record NC_074668.1, on the reverse strand, counting down.
TACATTACAGCAGAGAGAGCAGAGCAGTGTAGCTGTGTAGTGCAGCTCTAATGGGGGGAGAAACAGCTCTCTGTTTATCATTGTAGTTATGGAGCTCCCACCAAGCTTCAGCTATTTAAAAACCACCACAGTGTTTCAGGACAGTGCCAAGAGAGCCTCAAGCCATGCTTCCTGCTGGGATCAAACATGGCTGCTCTCTTTAGTCGCCAATTAGCAGAGCTCACTCGCACTGAATCCTAATGAATTACCCCACCTGAGAGCCTGAAATACCAGCGCATCAGCTGATATCCAAAGAGAATCACTACAACCATAGAGAAGGTTTTTGTCCCTGTGCAGGACTGAGACCTTCAATCTTCTGGCCTGAAATTCTGGTTGATAACCAAACTCAAGCATCTCATTAGAAAACAGACGTATTAGATGGGTGACAATCCAATTCTGTCACTCACTCAGGCACACAAAGAGAGCCCAGAGAACACCTGACTGACGTTGATCCCACATGATCCCTCTGTGTGTGGAGCGGTACGGTGTGTAGAGGTGGGCGGTCTTGGTCTTGGCCCTTACAGACAGAGAGGAGCTAGATGGGACAGGTCTGAGCAGCCCAAGAGGGTGTGACGTGGCCCCCGGCAGCTCAGGACGTGCCACGAGGAGTTCAGCCCCAAGCCAAGACAGGGCAGAGCAAACACAGGGACCACAACTAAGCCTGGAAGCCAGGCCGGTGTGCCCTGAACATGGGTTTGTTATTCAAATCAAATCAATTTTATTTATATAGCCATTCTTACATCAGCTGATATCTCAAAGTGCTGTACAGAAACCCAGCCTAAAACCCCAAACAGCAAGCAATGCAGGTGTAGAAGCACGGTGGCTAGGAAAAACTCCCTAGAAAGGCCAAAACCTAGGAAGAAACCTAGAGAGGAACCAGGCTATGAGGGGTGGCCAGTTGTCTTCTGGCTGAGGTTAACTACAGTGGGCCTTCAAAAGACCTGGCCATCTGCAAGGAATTTGAAAGTTAGGGCTCTATTCAGTCTTTAAAGCTGAAGCGTTACAGATTCCGTGATAGAAATGTAAAGGTAATTTCAGATTGAGCCGACATGGAGCGTTTACCGTGAATGCAGTCTCCGCTAAAACAGGAACATTGCCTTTAAATTTCAATCAAGCTGTTGTCAAAGCATTCAATCCACGATGCAGATTAAATGGTGCCCTTTAAATTACACTGGAGCCACAATGACAAAATAAACAGACCAATCAATCAGAATGTACACAGCTAAATTACACTTCCCTTAATTTTGGTTTGTGGAGGTAATGGCAAGTTAATGTCTTACTCCACAAACTGCTTAGGGCCACGAGGGATGTTGTTGACACTTCCCTAATCCAATCATCACTTACCTCCAAAGGTTATATGAGTATAATGTGCACAGGTTTGTTTGACTCACCCTCATTTTATTGCACAATGTGTGGGTGAAATTGTAAATTCACATTTTAATTGAGATAGTATGTAGCTATGTCCTGTAAATCACCACCATCATTACCATAAATAGTGGAGAGGAGGGGTGAATAGAGGTTAGAGGGGAGTGAAAGGAGTGACACTGGGGTGATGAGAGGAGAAAGGTACAGGAGAGAAGGAGAGGATTTCAGGCCCCACTGATGTCCCTGGGCTCCCTGGCAGCTCTCATTAGTGCTATGAATAGTCAGCTATTTATGTTTGTGTAACTGAAGCCTGGCTTCTTTATAACTGTTTACCATGGTGGGAGTCACACTGAGGGCCCCTGCCCTATTGGGTGTCGGTCAGTAAAGGCTATTCACCGCCCTCAGGGGTCAGTACGCTCACACACACACACACTCGTTCATTCACACGCTCCACACACACGCATGCACGCACGCTCGTTCACTCACACGTACCACTTCTATTTACCCTAATGAGATGCACAGGGCTTTGAGACAACCCATATGTGTGTGTGCGCACGTGTGTTTTTCTGTATATTGTGCCAAATGAATGAGGAGTTGGTGTGCCTATTCCCCTGCACAGTTATGTGTGTGCGTTCGTCTGTCAAGCACGTATGTCTGTGTGCGTGCGTGCGCGCGCGCATGTGTGTATGTGTGTGTGTGTGCATCTGTGTGCTGTGTGTGTGCTGTGTGTGTGCTGTGTGTGTGCTGTGTGTGTGTGTGTGTGTGTGTGTGTGTGTGTGTGTGTGTGTGTGTGTGTGTGTGTGTGTGTGTGTGTGTGTGTGTGTGTGTGTACTACACTGAATGGGGGTTGTTTGTCTTACTGCTCTCGCCCCTCCTGAGCGCTTGGTCAACAGCACACAGAGTGAATTGAGAAGTGGGTCCCTTACAGAGCAACAAACCCAACCTCTCAGGGTTTTAATGCTTCCTGCTTGTTGTTTTATGTGTCTGCATTAAATGGTGCCACATGCTGTCAATGGACTTAGACACATGTGGAGGAAATGTTTGGTTTCTGGAGACTTGTGCGAACTTAGTCAAACACATGACTCAGGGAATCAATAAATAAATCATTAAAAATCCAGACATCTCTCGTGGATCCATAAAGAACATGCATTGCTAGTCTAGTTAAAACCAGGGCGAAAGCCATGCGTCACAACGGGAGATTTGCGCAAACTAGGGTGTGGTGACAGACTTACAGGGCCTATGACAGCCACGATGGCGCAGGTGTCACAACGTTGGGTGTGTATGACTCACAGTCTGGCTTCGATCTGCACACCACCAGCCCATGGGTGTGTGCTTGGCAACCATCAAAAACCATTAGCATGACCTTTCATGGCAACACACACTCTAGATGTCTGTGCTGACATGTTCTGACACACCACTGTGTGTGTAGACAGAAAAACAACAACCCAACACGATGGACCTGATTTGCCTAGTATTATATAAAACACAACGTACCTGTCAACTGAATAGATGGGCTGTGACTCAAATTTTCAAATGAATAGCAACAGAGGTATCGGTTCGCTGAAATATAAGCATTCAATAAAATATGAAGGGTGTTGTTGGAAGTTTGTCACTGTCACCAACGTAATGTGGACTTAAGCCCGTCTTGCATGCTGAGCAGAACATCCACTTTCCCTGCCTGTAGTTGATAAACAGTACCAGCCCTACCCAAAGGCCATGGGCTATTGTTATTTATCCACTCCCACGCTCTCCCACCACCAGAATGTCACACATACTGTAGATTATTACCCTTTCTGTAAATAATAATACATAACAGGATACCCTGGACAGATTATTGAAATACGGAGGAGGAACAGAAGAGGCATAGATAGCTCTCTCTAACTCGTCTCTTATTCATGATCACATTGTCAGTGAGGCACATATAAATAAAAGGACAAATCTTACAGCGATCAACCCAACTGTATCCTAAAGAGGAGATTTCAATGAGTTAGCAATGAGAGAGTAATGGCTTTAAATATATCCATCAGCAGCATCAGTAGTAACTCTTCATCATGTTTATGGGCTCTGAGTGCTGAGAGATCTGAGGGGAAAAGAATGTGTCCTTCAAAAATCCCTGGACTCGGCAGTTCTCCTCTGTATGTCTTTTAGTGGTATGTACTGTAGGCCACAGAGCTGCTTCTAAAGCAAAGGTCTCGAGTTCAACAGGTGAGCACAAATACAAACAAATGCAAAAGCAAACACCTGTGGTCCTTCTTTGAACTATAGATGGCTGAAACACCACCTACACAAGCTACACATTTGGTTGAATGATACTGTACCTGGAAAACATTTCCCACCAATTTACAATTTAAAGCAATTAAACCCAGCATGCTCCACCATGTTTGGGGCTGTATGGAAGCAATTGAATCTCTTAGGAACCATAAGCATATCCCTCGGAGCAACACGATGTGGGAATAACACATAGATATTGGTTAGTTAGTACATTCTAACCGCACCTTCAATAGCAGTTTAGTCATCCAACACCTCCATTACACAGAGCAAGTAAATGTATTTAGAAGGCCTAACGATACAGAATATATGTTAACAGTTAACGTTTCAGCATATTGTATAGTGAGGCATTTACCCAGTAGAAGTTGATGCCTGATATTCACAAAATATAGCTTGTCATCAAGCTGCAATTTATATTTTACTTTCAATGTACAGAAAGAACCCAAGACAGATTAATGGTTCTCTGTTAAAAGGCCAAAACATGACAAGTTCTACCGCTGAGGGGGGACCACCATTGGAGATAACTATCGCCACCGTCCACAAAAATGTTCATATGAAATGTAAATTACACATTGGAGCAAGACAACGGACGGGGAGCGCCCCAGTGGCTCAGAGTGGAAACATCCCAAATTCTCAAAGAAACAACCATATTTCGCTCTGGCATAAAAAAGTGTAATGTTACCATTCACTCAAATTTTCCATTGGCTTATTGGTTGAATTGGCCAGCCATATCAGGCTTATCAGTGAAATGCTGACTTGCCAAAATAAGACAATCAGGGACAGTATCTGCTGAGTGATATAAATCTGTCATCTTTACCTCTACTGAGAGAGTTCATATCTCTCAATCAACACACACGTCAAAGACCTCTGATTTAATCCCGGGCTTCAAGTCTAAAGCATAATAATACACTACCGGTGCTATTACTGCACAAGGCTGTAAATACTGTTAAATACAGTGCGCTGACGCAGATAAGGAAAGTCAAATTCATCACAAGACGCTCATTGACAAATAACATCAACTCCCACTGTAAAGGCATGGCAGCACAAGCCATAAAACATTTTTACTTTTGAATCAGTCAAAAGAAAAAATGTGCGTTGCTTGCCAAAACCTGCATATTCAATTGATTAACCAAGCTCTTACAGTAAAGTAGCACACTGAGCGCAGCATTTCAAAAGTCATTTCTAATTCTGTTGAACATAAAATTTAAGCGGTTGTTTGAACTCCTCCCGTCCCATTTTCTTTGTGGTATTTTGACTTTGTGAAGGATAATAAAGGCCTATGAAAACGGATCAGAGAAATGGATTGACTGGCACAGAACACAGAGCAAAGAATAAGAAAATAGATTTCAGAAATGATCCTCCTCTCCAAATCAAATAGGGCCGGAGTTCAAAGACAGTCATAGTGCACTTGCCGCCATATTCTGGGTTCTTTATTGCTAGCATATGCACCAATGCAGACAGGAAGAGTGCAGTGGTGGAAAAAGTACCCAATTTTCATACTTGAGCAAAAGTAAAGATACCTTAATAAAAAATGACTCAAGTAAAAGTGAAAGTCACCCAGTAAAATACTGCTTGAGTAAAAGTCTAAAAGTATTTGCTTTTAAAAGTACTTAAATATAAAAAGTCGGTGTAATTGCTAAAATATACTTCAGTATCAAAAGTAAAAGTATAAATCCTTTTCATTCCTTATGTTAAGTAAACCAGACAGCTCCTTTACAAACGAAGCATGTGTTTAGTGAGTCTGCCAAGTCAGAGGCAGTAGGGATGACCAGGGATATTCTCTTGATAAGTGTGTGAATTAGACGATTTGTCACGCCCTAATCAGTTTCACCTGTCCTTGTGCTTGTCTCCATCTCCTCCAGGTGTCACCCATCTTCCCCACTTATCCTTTGGGTATTTATACCTGGGTTATCTTTTTGACCCTTGCCTGTCCTGACCCTGTACTTTTGCTCCTACACAGGATTATCGACCCCTGTCGTTACAATAAACATTGTTACTTCACACAGTCTGCACTTGGGTCTTACCTCGATACCTGATAATTTTCGAGTACATTTGGTTGTCAGGGAAAATGTATGGAGTAAAAAGTACATTTTCTTTAGGAATGTAGTGAAGAAAAAGGATGAATAGTTGTCAAAAATATGAATAGTAATGTACAGATGCCCCCCAAAAAACTACTTCAGTAGTAATTTCAAATATTTTTACACCACTGGAAGCACGATGGAGAGCAGCTGCTGGTTCTGCTGCTGTTGGCTGCCTTATAGCACTGTCCTGGGGTCATTTAGGGTCAGCGAGGAGTGGTGGGACGGGGGTTACAGTCTGACCTCGGTTCAGTCCTACACACAAGACCACGCTCACTGCCACAAGCAGCTACTGAGCTGGAGCTTGACTCTGAATCCTCACATCCTGTTCAAACAGATGGCATAGGCAAAAGCCATATACAGTAGTGTCCAAAATTATTGACACCCTTGACTGTATAAAATAAATAATTCTAATACTGAACTACACTACATGACCAAAAGTATGTGGACACCTGCTTATCGAACATCTCATTCCAGAATCATGGGCATTAATATTGAGTTGATCTACCCTTTGCTGCTATAACAGCCTCCACTCGTCTGGGAAGGCTTTCCACTAGATGTTGGGACATTGATGAGGGGACTTGCTTCCATTCAGCCACAAGAGCATTAGTGAGGTCGGGTACTGATTTTGGGCGATTAGGCCTGGCTCGCAGTCGGCGTTCCAATTCACCCCAAAGGTGTTCAATCTTAGACCATTCCTAATAACAGAATACTTCTAGATCCTTGATATCCTTCGTCTGCGCTTATGCCCTCTTAAATTCTGCCCTCTTAAATTCAAGTCAATTCAAAAAATTTAAGTCAGGAGACTGAGATGGCCATTGAAAAATGTTGATTTTGTGGCAAATTAATCCGTTTTAGCCTCTTGGCAGAGGAAAACAGGTTTTTGGCTAAAATGTCCTGGTACAGTGTAAAGTTCCTGATGCTGTGGCACTTAACAAGAGCCCCAGGACCAGTGCAAGCAAAAAAGCCCCATCACATCAAAGATCCACCACCATATTTTACAGTAGGTATGGGGTTCTTTTTAGTTCATGTATTCTCCTTTCGTTGCCAAACCCACCACTGGTGTGCGTGGCCAAATACCTCTATTTTCATGTAATCTGACCATAGCACCGGCTCCAATCCAAGTGCCAATACCATTTAGCAAACTCCAGACGTTTACATTTGTTGGATGACATGAAACTAGAGCTCTTTGGCCACACACACCAGTGGTGGGTTTGGCATCAAAAGTAGGGTATTTTGCTTCCACTGGTCAAGGTCAACGGAATCATGAACTTTACCCAGTACCAGGACATTCTAGGCAAAAACGTGGTTCTCGCTGCCAGGAGGCTGAAACTTGGCCGCAAGTGGATCTTCCAGCAAGAAAATAACCCCAAGTACATATCAAAATCCACAAAGAAATTGTTAATTGGCCACAAAATCAACATTTTGTAATGGCCATTTCAGTCTCCATAAAACCTGTGGTTTGAATTGAAGAGGGCAGTTCATAAGTGCAGACAAAGGATATAAGGGATCTAGAAGGATTCTGTATGGAGGAATGGTCTAAGATCCCTCCCAATGTGTTCTCCAACTCATAAAACATTTCAGAAAAAGGCTCAATGCAGTTATCCTCACAAGGTGTGGTATTGAAAGATATTGAAAATATGGACATCAATAATTTTGACCCTACCTTTTTTATGAAAAAAATATTACTTGTAATTGTATTCGTATAAAATACAATAATTCCCCCCTTTTTTTGCATACAATATAACTCAGTATAATTTTGGTAATCTTTATCAACGGTGTTAATAACTTCAGATCCCACTGTTCCTATGGGACAAGCAAATACTCTCTCAATCTTAATTCAATCTTAATTCACTAGATCATGCAGGCTTATGTGTAGTTTTGAAAGCAGGGGACAGACTCCTTGGGCCAGACTGTGTCCAAATCAGGAGCTGAGTTGTGACCATCCAAACAGCTTGACCTTCTTTAGCATCCAGGAATGTAGCTTCCATGATGACTGACTGCTGAATACAGGTCTCCAGTCCAGACCTCCTCCTTCTGCAGAGGCAGACTTCACTTCACCACACTTCACTTCACCACTTCACCATTCTACTGCCAATGTTTGTCTATGGAGATTGCATGGCTGTGTGCTCAATTTTATACACCAGTCAGGAAATGGTGTGGCTGAGAAATTCACAAATCCACTAATTTGAAGGGGTGTCCACATACTTTTGTATACTGCAAATAGTATATGTCCACACAAATCTTCTTATCTTAGTATGATCATATAATCAATATTCATTATGTCTTCATTTTAAAGACTTGTTTTGAAGCCTATTAACTTTGGTATTCAGGATTACTGAACACAGTTTTACACTGAATGCAAAGTTCATATCTCAGTAATACCATTGTTGGCACCCATTGAAAAATAATTGCACATTTGTTATTATTTTAATTGATGTAGACTATACCTCCAGCTGAGTACAAAAACATCAACATGTGAGTAATGAATGAAGTGACTTTTGAAATCCCCACTAACAAAACATTGAGATGCTACAGAGCAGACAATACTGAAATTAGGCAAGAAATCTTTCAGCAGGAGCTGAATGTTTATTTTTTAAATTAACCATTATTTAACTGGGCAAGTCAGTTAAAAACAAATTCTTATTTACAATGACAGCCTACCCCGGCCTAACACAGACGACGCTGGGCCAATTGTGCGCCGCCCAATCACGTCCAGCTGTGATACAGCATTGATTTGAACCAGGGACTGTAGTGATGCCTCTTGCACTGAGATGCAGTGCCTTAGACGTCTGCGCCACTCGGGAGCCCTTGGATATTTCTAAAAGGCTCCCACGTTCTCTGGTGGGGTAAAACCTATTTAATGAATGTACTGTAACAATACGGTACCAATGGTAGACAGCACCACCCACTACTTCATGAGTGTCACAACATTCTCTATATTTCTCTTTGTTTTCCCCAACCTTTTTTCTGTGACTATAGATTTGTGTGTGTGTGTGTGTGTGTGTGTGTGTGCGTATGTGTGTGTGTGCATGTGCGTGTGTGCGTGTGTGTGTGCGTGCGTGCATCAGTGTGTGCATCAGTGTGTGCATACGTGTGTGTGTTTGTTCATCTTGAAGTCAAGCAAGTTGTGGCATGAGTGTTTGGCGTGGCGCAGTAAATACACCCACACACCATGTGCGAGAGTGTGTGTGATGTGCGAGAGTGTGTGTGATGTGTCAGTGTATCTGTGTGTACAGGTTGGTACAGGGGCAACATCTAAACACAAGCTGTTTACCCACAGCTGTGTTGAGCAATCACTGAAATATTTCTGAGTGCAGATGTGCCTCTTATGCATTGGATCCTTCCCTGAGGGCCTGGCTGGCTGGCTGGCTAGCAGGGGGAGTGACTTGGGAACAACTGGGTGTATCAGTAGAGAAAACACTGACAGGATAATGTCCAACCAGAACTATACCTCTGGCACTTCTAGCAGTATCAGATCAGACCAGTCATGATCATGTTTGTCATGATGCATCACAATTTTTCTTTAATATTCAACGAACTCAACATATGTATGAGAAATGACTGAGGTTGGATTGGACGGTAATGATGCTGGCTCTGCACAGGCTGAGAACTATGAGGGGTTGTAGTAGGCCCATGCTTTGTTTTGAGGGTTGCGCTATTGGCCCACTGCTCCAAAAATGTGATGGGAAAAATGTGAGGAATTTGCTTTCCTTTCATGTTGTTACTTGGCAGACACTTCGAGTCAAACATGCCACTGAAAAGTAAAGGCTCAAGGCAATCTCTCATTTCTGCCACAGTCTGCAGCTTAACTGGCAGATAACAAACACTGAGGTATGAAGCCTGACACATACAGGAACCCACAGATGGACAGAAAGACAAACAGAGAGAAAAATTGCACATGTATTTCTGCTAAAGCAATCTCCCGCTTCACATGACAAAAGACACAAATAGGACAGGAAGGAAGGAAGCATCAGAAGAAAGGATTACAAAAGGGTTCTTCCCCATCGGATAAACCTTTTTGGTTTCAGGTAGAACTCTTTTGAGTTCCAGGTAGAACCCTCTGTGGAAACAGTTCTATATGGAACCAAAAAGGGTTCTTCAAAGGGTTCTCCTATGGGGACAGCTGAAGAACCCTTTTAGGTTGTAGATAGCAGAGTGCAGAGGACAAGCAGACAGACCATCTCCCTGAGGTCAGAGGTCACACTGAAGCGCTGAGGCTATTGACACAGAGACAGAGAAAGAGAGAGGCAGGGAGTAAGAGAGCGGGGGGAAGAGAGAGAAAGAGAATGGCAGAAAGAGGGCCAGAGAGAGAGAAAGAACAAAATAATGAAGAAAAAAAAAGAAAGAAAGAAAGAGATGCATAGAGAGAGAGAAAGAGTCAGAAAGCGGGAGAGGTGATGTTGAGTGGTTTTGACAGGGGGACTGAGAGTGATTAGAGAGCCACCACTAGCTCTGACTCTGAGAGGGATTCTGAGAGAGGACTCACTCAGCTCCCAGCCCATGCTGCTTCAGTTATTCCACTCCAAATCATCAGTGGCTCCTTCCAAAAACACTCTATGCCACCACCCACAGCCTACAGCTCCAAAGGCTTTCAGAATACTTCACTATGGCTTACAGTGCTGTAGTCGACAGTTACTTTGTTCCTTTGACTAAATGAAAATATTGCATTGTTGCATCCTGTGACAAACATATTGTAAATATAAATAATTTAACACAGAGATCATAATACTGTAGCAGCTTTGTCAAATTGATGTTGTGATTTCTATTTTTTTAATCTTTCTGTATTCCCCTCCTTCTTAGGGGAATGTGGCTCACCTGACCTTAACCTCCTGATACCCAATACAAACCAGCCAGGTCTCAGACTAGACGTAGCATAGTAAATGTAATTCCGACTCACTGAAACTAGCATATGTTACGTTTGGTATGGTTACATAAGACAGAAGGTTACCTAAGGCAAAAACGAAAGTAAGGTGATTTGTCGGGGTGGATGGGTGGGCGTATAAGGCGAACGTCTAGCAACCCAAAGGTTGCATGTTTGAATATCATCACAGACAAATTTAGCATTTTATATAATTGGCAACTTTGCAACTAGTTACTACTTTTTAGCTACTTTGCATGTTAGCTAACCCTTCCCCTAACATTAACCCTTTAACCTAACTCCTTACCCTAATTTTAACCCTAACCTTAAACGTAACCTTAACCCTTACCCCATAACCTAACCTAGCTAACGTTAGCCACTTAGCTAACGTTAGTGATAACAACCTAGCTAATAATAGCAACAACAAATTGGAATTCGTAACTGTTACGGCTGTCCTCGCTGACAGAAGGTGGGGACCAAAACGCAGAGTGGTTAGTGTTCATTCTTTTAATGAAAATTAACAAGACACTTCAAAATACAAAACGTGACAAAACCGAAACCGTCCTGTGTGGCAACAAAACCTCCACAGGAACAAACACCCACAAAACACAAGTGAAACCCTGGCTGCCTAGGTATGATTCTCAATCAGGAACAACGATTGACAGCTGTCTCTGAGAATCATACCAGGCCGAACACAAAATCCCAACATAGAAAATCAACCATAGACATCCCACCCAACTCACGCCCTGAACAACTAAAATAAATACAAAACAGGTCAGGAACGTGACAGAAACCCCCCCTTAAGGTGCGAACTCCGGGCGCACCAGCACAAAGTCTAGGGGAGGGTCTGGGTGGGCGTCTGTCCACGGTGGCGGCTCTGGCGCTGGTCGTGGTCCCCACCCCACCATAGTCAACCCCCGCTTCCGTGGCCTCCTCCCAATATCCACCCTCCATGTCAATCCCACTATTCCAAAGGGCAGTAACAGACTGAGGGGCAGCACCGGACTGAGGGGCGGATCCTGGCTGGCTGGCTCTGGCGGATCCTGGCTGGCTGGCTCTGGCGGATCCTGGCTGGCGGAAGGCTCTGGCGGATCCTGGCTGGCGGAAGGCTCTGGCGGATCCTGGCTGGCGGAAGGCTCTGGCGGATCCTGGCTGGCGGAAGGCTCTGGCGGATCCTGGCTGGCGGAAGGCTCTGGCGGATCCTGGCTGGCGGAAGGCTCTGGCGGATCCTGGCTGGCGGAAGGCTCTGGCGGATCCTGGCTGGCGGAAGGCTCTGGCGGATTCTGGCTGGCTGGCAGCTCCTGGCTTGCTGGCAGCTCCTGGCTTGCTGGCAGCTCCTGGCTTGCTGGCTCTGGCTGGTCCTGGCTGGACGGCTCTGGCTGGTCCTGGCTGGACGGCTCTGGCTGGTCCTGGCTGGACGGCTCTGGCTGGTCCTGGCTGGACGGCTCTGGCTGGTCCTGGCTGGACGGCTCTGGCTGGTCCTGGCTGGACGGCTCTGGCTGGTCCTGGCTGGACGGCTCTGGCTGGTCCTGGCTGGACGGCTCTGAAGGCTCGGGCCAGACGGGCAGCGCTGGGCAGGCAGACAGTTCAGACCACGCTGGGCAGGCAAGCAGCGCAGGCGGCGTTGGGCAGACGGCCGACTCTGACCTGCTAAGGCGCACAGTAGGCCTGGTGCGTGGTGCCGGAACTGGAGGCACTGGGCTGGAGACACGCACCACAGGGAGAGTGCGTGGAGGAGGAACAGGGCTCTGGAAACGCACTGGAAGCCTGGTGCGTGGTGTCGGCACTGATGGTACTGGGCTGGGGTGGAAAGGTGGCGCCGGATATACCGGACCGTGAAGGAGGACACGCGCTCTTGAGCACCGAGCCTCCCCAACCTTACCAGGTTGAATGGTCCCCGTAGCCCTGCCAGTGCGGCGAGGTGGAATAGCCCGCACTGGGCTATGCAGGCGAACCGTGGACACCACCTGTAAGGCTGGTGCCATGTACGCCGGCCCGAGGAGACGTACTGGAGGCCAGATATGTTGGGCCGGCTTCATGGCACCCGGCTCGACGCCCAACCTAGCCCTACCAGTGCGGCAAGGTGGAATAGCCTGCACTGGGCTAAGCACGCGTACTGGGGACACCGTGCGCTCCACCGCATAACACGGTGTCTGACCAGTACGACGCCCTCTCACTCCACGGTAAGCCCGGGGAGTTGGCTCAGGTATCCAACCCGGCTTCGCCATACTCCCCTTTAGCCCCCCCCCAAGAAATTTTTGGGTGAGCCTCTCGGGCTACCGTGCTAGCCGCGTACCCTCATACCTCCGGTTCCTCTCTCCGGTTGCCTCTGCTCTCCTCGCTGCCTCCAGCTGTTCCCATGGGAGGCGATCCTTTCCAGCCAGGATCTCCTCCCATGTGTAGCAACCCTTGCCGTTCAAGACGTCTTCCCATGTCCATTCCTCTGTCTGTCTCTGCTGCTGTCGCTGCCCTTCTCCACTCCGCTTGGTCCTCTTGTGGTGGGTGTTTCTGTTACGGCTGTCCTCGCTGACAGAAGGTGGGGACCAAAACGCAGAGTGGTTAGTGTTCATTCTTTTAATGAAAATCAACAAAACACTTCAAAATACAAAACAACCAACGTGACAAAACCGAAACTGTCCTGTGTGGCAACAAAACCTCCACAGGAACAAACACCCACAAAACACAAGTGAAACCCTGGCTGCCTAAGTATGATTCTCAATCAGGGACAACGATTGACAGCTGTCTCTGATTGAGAATCATACCAGGCCGAACACAAAATCCCAACATAGAAAATCAACCATAGACAACCCACCCAACTCACGCCCTGACCAACTAAAATAAATACAAAACCAAGGAAAACAGGTCAGGAACGTGACAGTAACATATCACACATTTTGTCAATTCGTAACATATTGTACGAATTGTAATTTGTAACATATTATACGCATTGTAATTCGTAACATATAATTTGAAATGGATGATGGACATCCACAAATTAATACATACCATACAAAATGTAACACATCATACTAATAGGAGTGTTTCGGATTTACACTTACCATGTTACATCTACCCCTGAGCCCAGGTTGTACAAACACAGGCACGCACACACACAATTTTTTTTTCTGAAAGTAGGGGAATTCCTCCAATAACTTTGAACCCATGGCAAACATGGGTAGTCTGTGCTTGTCATTATATCCCTGCAGGCTGTTGCACAAACAAAAAGCACAATGGGAAATACAACCAGCCTAATGCAATAACGTATCTGGGCGCTGTCAATCTGACACAAAACAGCACATTAACCCTCAATGAAAACAATCCATTTCACAGAGGTACAAAATAATCTTCACGGCATGTCTATAATGTTTTTAACATTGAGATATAGGGTTGAACTTTACAGCTCTATGCCATAAATCAGAATAGGAAGTAAGATCACACTATTTACCCGGCTATGTTTGAACAGGGTGAAATCCTTTCTGAGTAAACATAGCCGGGTAAATAATACCTTACACTACTGGACCAGTGTAATAACAGTATCATTCATGTTATACCACATAACTTTTATATTGGTTAGGCTGGGAGTTCTCCATTTACAAACATAAAGAGTGATTTGATTCCCACCCTAGGCTAGCAGAGTCAACACCCACACATCTCTAAACAGAGAACCTATGCAAATACATTGAGCAAACAGGCTGTGGCATTGTCAGGAGGAGGAACAGCGGGAGTTTGTTTACAGTTCCAGTGCAGGAGGAGCCAGGTGAAATTCACATACTATTCTGTGTAGATGTGGAAATGAACATGTTTTAATGGTGATTGATGGATGAGGAGAGGAACTGAACTGGTGTTCTTACACAAACACTTCTTATCTTCCTGTCCTTCCAGACCCCAAATGAGATGTGTCTGTTACTTGAACACTGTGAAGCATTTATTTGGGCTGCAATCTAAGGTGCAGTTTACTCTAATTAACTTATCCTCTGCAGCAGAGGTAACTCTGGGTCTTCCTTTCCTGTGGCGGTCCTCATGAGAGCCAGTTTCATCATAGAACTTGATGTTTTTTGCGACTGCACTTGAAGAAACTTTCAAAGTTCTTGAAGTGTTCTGCATTGACTGACCTTCAAGTCTTAAAGTAATGATGTACTGTCATTTCTCTTTGCTTATTTGAGCTGTTCTTTCCATAATGTGGACTTGGTCTTTTACCAAATAGGGATATCTTCTGTATACCACCCCTACCTTGTCACAATACAACTGATTGGCTCAAACACATTAAGAAGGAAAGAAATTGCAGAAATTAACTTTTAACAAGGCACACCTGTTAACTGAAATGCATTCCAGGTGATTATCTCATGAAGCTGGTTGAGAGAATGCCAAGAGTGTGCAAAGCTGTCATCAAGGCAAAGGGTGGCTACTTTGAAGAATCTCAAATATAAAATATATTTAGATTTGTTTAACACTTTTTTGGTTACCACATGATTCCATATGTGTTAATTCATAGTTTTGATGTCTTCACTATTATTCTACAACGTAGAAAATAGTAAAAAATCTATAAAAACCCTGGAATGAATAGGTGTGTGCAAACTTTTGACTGGTATTGTCACACCCTGATCTGTTTCACCTGTCCTTGTGCTTGTCTCCATCCCCTCCAGTTGTCACCCATCTTCTCCATTATCCTCTGGGTATTTAAAACCTGTGTTTTCTGTCTGTCTGCACCAGTTCGTCTTGTATGTTCCAAGTCAACCAGCGTGTTTTTCCCGTGCTCCTGCCTTTTCTATTCTCTTTTTCTAGTCCTCCCGGTTTTGACCGTTGCCTGTTTTCTGGACTCTGTACCTGCCTGCCTGACCATTCTGCCTGCCCTGACCTCGAGCCTGCCTGCCACACTGTACCTCCTGGACACTGAACTGGTTTTGACCTTTGCCTGTCCACGGCCATTCTCTTGCCTAGCCCTTTTGGATAATTAATAAATATCAAAGACTCAAACCATCTGCATCTGGGTCTTTCCTTGTGCCCTTATAGGTACTGTATATATACTCCCAAATATAAAAAATGGGAAATGATTGGGATTCCATAAGTAGAGATGTGTTATTTCCTTCAATTGATGAATTGCCGATGCCAGGGGTTCCATAGATAACAAGAATAGCAAAAGCGATATTGGATCGCCTTGTCTGCTGCTTCTAATTATTCTGAACGGAGCAGAGCAGATATAGCCTGTTATAACTATGACTGAGGGATTGGCATATAGTATTTTAATCATATTTTTGAAATTGGAGCCAATTTCCATATGTTCAAGGAGAGACCAGAGATATGACTATTCTAGTCTATCAAAAGCTTTTTCTCCATCAAGAGATAATGCAGCCAAAGGAGCTGTTGTTTCTGATGAAGCATCTAAAATATGTTATTGTCGATGGAGGTTTTCGTAGGATGAACACGTTTTAACAAACCCGCTATGGACCAAGTTGGGTAAGTCTCAACATTTTAGAAAGTTTAATATCTCTGTTTATCAACCACCTTAGATGGGTGGCATCCTTACCTTTTTTTGAATATATACAAGTGAAATTAGTGCTGTATTCACATCTCTCCCAAATTAACCTTTGTGAACAGCTGTATTAATAATTTAGAGCAATAGTGGACCTAATTGATTCCAAAATGTTAAAAAGACCTCAGAAGGAACTCCGTCCAAACCAGGTGATTTGTTTTTATTGATGCTATCCAATGCTCTTTTGAGTTCATTGATAGAGCTTTGGGCTCCCAGCGGGGTGGCTCCCTCTGTTTTGAGAAGAAGAGTTGTTTATTTTTTTAGAAAGCACTTAGTCTGGCTTTGTCTGGATTTACAATCAGAGTTGTACAGTTATTTATAGAAGCAGGAGAATCTTTGATTAATTTGGGTTCTGATAGTATTTCGGCTGTTTCAGATTCAATGGTTGCTATAACAGCTACAGTCATTACTGCTTAGCTTGTTGGCCAGTATTGTTGCATTATTTGTAATATAACCTTTGGTGGCATCCCATAGAATCCGAGGGTCATCGACTGAATATTTATTTATCATTGATTTTAGTTCAATTTCAAATTGATCACAGATTGTAGGATTTTGTAGTAATGAAATGTTGAAACACCA
Source organism: Salvelinus fontinalis (assembly GCF_029448725.1). Lineage (NCBI taxonomy): Eukaryota > Metazoa > Chordata > Actinopteri > Salmoniformes > Salmonidae > Salvelinus > Salvelinus fontinalis. The sequence continues at coordinate 21,967,611 of NC_074668.1, read as the reverse complement.
TCTTGTGGCTTTTTTAAGAGATTCTGAAACGTGAAGTTGGCAGTAGTAAGTGTGGGGGTCAGACAAGCTCATTTGTTGAATTTCAAGTTTTCTTAGTTAAAGAAAATAGAGGTGTAAATAACATTATGAAACCAATTCGTGAGAATTATTTACGCCTGTTTGGGAAGAAAGTGTACTCTTTTGCTTTACGATTATGTGGTCTCCAGGCATCAATGAGGTTGTAATCAGAGAGTATATTCTGAAGAGCCTTGGTTGTGTGTGGATTGTAGTTGGTCTTATTAGATTTGTCCCACAAGCCTAAAAAGGCATGCATGTCTGTCCCAATAACCAGATGGAATTCAGTTAATTCTCTTCAATATGCTGTTTAGAGTATGAAAAAGCGTAGGATCATATGAATTTGTAGCGTACACATTAATATTTTCTTTCCATTATGGATACATTTAAGGAAATTGATGCTGCCTTCTTGGTCTTCACCTTACCCAGATGATCATTTTGAGTTTTCTTATGTATCATTAGGATTACACCTTTAGTTTTGTTGGGGCTCTAGTCTATGTGAGTGTCACACCCTGATCTGTTTCACCTGTCCTTGTGATTGTCTCCACCCCCCTCCAGGTGTCGCCCATCTCCCCATTATCCCCTGTGTATTTATACCTGTGTTCTCTGTTTGTCCGTTGTAAGTTCATCTTGTTTGTCAAGTCAACCAGCGTTTTGTTCTCAGCTCCTGCTTTTTACAGTCTCTCTTTTTTCTCGCCCTCCTGAGCCTACCTGCCGTCCGGTACCGTTGCCCCACCTCTGGTTTACTGACCCCTGGATGCCTTGATCTGTCTATTACCTGCCCCTGTTGGAATATCTGGTCTTACTTTGATTCCTGATAGTGAGTCCTTTTGGAGCAGGTGTGTTCTTTAGAGCATTGCTGTATCAACATTGTTTATTGCTAGGATATGAAGACAGCTGGAATGTTTAATTGGACAGTTTAGGCCTTTCAAATACCAAGAGAGAACACCTAGCGTTGCCATTGTTTTTGAAAAAATGATATATTATGAATAATGTAATTGTTATTCCTTTGGCTGCTGAACAATAAAATAAGTTGATTTGAAAACCAATAGAACATAAGAACATTTTGGTTTCAATGGCATGTTAAGTGTTTATAAAATAATTACCTCAACATTTCTATTGTCATATTTTGGCTAAGCTAGGCTACTTTGAAACAAGGTAAGACATGCCTCATAAAATTAAATAAAACATCCAGGTATTAATTTTAAACAATTCAGTTTATGGTTAAATCGTTTAAAAATGCTGACCGTCTCCACTCAGATTCAAAGTGGGTGATGTGTGGGAAGGACAGACACTGTCCTTCCCTCTCAGGTCTTGTGACCATTTGATCTGAACAAAGTCTGCCTCGAGTATGTTGACAGAATAAAGCCTTTAAACGTTAATGTTAATTATCCTTCATTATATTTGTCAAACATGACTGTCGTTTAGCTTATACAGTGTCTCTGTAATTATAAGTCTCATTAAAGTTTGGCTTCATTTTCTGGCGCCTCATGACAGCATCAGTGAGGACATGAGGATGTAGCCAATATGCATACCACCTACTCTCTGACATGTAGGCTTTTTTAAATTTACAGTGCATTCAGACCCATTTACTTGTTCCACATTCTATTACGTTACAGCCTTATTCTAAAATTGATTAAAAAACATGTTTTCATCCATCTACACACAATACCCCAAAATGACAAAACAAAAACAGGTTTTTAGAAATGTTTGCAAAAAAAATACCCTTTGCTACGAGACTCGAAATTGAGCTAAGGTGCATCCTGTTTCCATTAATCATCCTTCAGATGTTTCTACAATTTGACTGGAGTCCACCTGTGGTAAATTCAATTGATTGGACATGATTTGGAAAGGCACACACCTGTCTATATAAGGTCCCACAGTTGACAGTGCATATCAGAGCAAAAACCAAGCAATGAGTTTGAAGGAATTGTCTGTAGACCCCCGAGACAGGATTGTGTCAAGGCACAGATCTGGTGAAGGGTACCAAAAAATGTCTGCAGCATTGAAGGTCCCCATGAACACAGTGGCCTCCATCATTCTTAAATGGAAGAAGCTAGGAACCAACAAGACTCTTCCTAGAGCTGGCCGCCCCCGGCCAAACTGAACAATCAGGGGAGAAGGGCTTTGGTCAGGGAGGTGACCATGAACCCGATGGCCACTGACAGAGCTTCAGAGTTCCTCTGTGGAGATGGGAGAACCTTCCAGAAGGACAACCATCTCTGCAGCACTCCACCCATCAGGCCTTTACGGTAGAGTGGCCAGACCGAAGCCACTCCTCAGTAAAAGGCACAACAGCCCACTTGGAGTTTGCCAAAAGGCACCTAAAGGACTCTGACCATGAGAAACAAGATTCTCTGGTCTGACGAAACCAAGATTGAACTCATTGGCCTGAATAACAAGTGTCATGTCTGGAGGAAACCTGGCACCATCCCTACTGTGAAGCATGTTAGTGGCAGAATCATGCTGTGGGATGTTTTTCAACAGCAGGGACTGGGAGACTAGTCAGGATCAAGGGAAAGATGAAAGGAACAAAGTACAGAGAGATCCTTGATGAAAATTTGCTCCAGAGCGCTCAGGACCTCAGACTTGGGCGAAGGTTCACCTTCCAACAGGACAACAACCTTAAGCACACACCCAAAACAATGCAGGAGGGGCTTCGGGACAAGTCTCTGAATGTCCTTGATTGGCCCAGCCAGAGCTCGGACATGAACCCGATCTAACATATCTGGAGAGACCTGTAAATAGCTGTGCAACGACGCTCCCCATCCAACCTGACATAACTTGAGAGGATCTGTAGAGAAGAATGGGAGAAACTCCCAAATTCAGGTGTGCCAAGCTTGTAGCGTCATACCCAAGAAAACTCGAGGCTGAATACTTATGTAAATGTGATATTTCAGAATTACATTTTTTATAAATTTGCAACAATTTAAAAAAAAAAGGTGTAGATTGAGACAAAACAATTTAAAAAATATATTTTAGAATAAGGCTGGTACATAACAAATTGTTGAAAAAGTAAAGCGGTTTTGTAATGGCTGTTGGAAGGAGAGGACCAAGGTGCTGCGTGGTACGTGCCCATATTTATTAAATGAACACTGAAATAACAAAATTAACAAAGAGAACGACCGAAACAGTTCTGGCTGGTGCAGACACACAACAGAAAACAACTACCCACAAACACCAGGTGAGAAAAGGCTACCTAAGTATGGTTCTCAATCAGAGACAACGATAGACAGCTGCCTCTGATTGGGAACCATACCAGGCCAAACACATAGAAATAGAAAACATAGAAAAACACATAGAATGCCCACCCCAACTCACACCCTGACCAAACCAAAATAGAGACATAACAAAGGAACTAAGGTCAGGGCGTGACAAGTTTGAATACTTTCCGAATGCACTGTATGTAGGTTACATGAAGAATAGATTCAAATATTATTCCAATGTTGGCCTCTCTGGTCCAATTCCTAATTGTTTGATATTGTGATTTTTGTGTTGTCTTATTTTTTATTTTTTTTACTTAAGTCTATATTCTTCTTGTCAGATTTTTTTTTTGTACTTGTCCCAGACAAGAAGACAAATGTTAATGTAGAGATCTGTTTAACCACTATACACCTCGCTTTGTCAACCAACGTCAAAGGCCATTGACACACTCACACAAAACACCTTTTGTATCGTCATTCTTTAATTATATATAACTAATAGTCTATTGATTTGGCACTCATGCATTCAAGGCTTTATTTGGTTTCCACAGTACATCAACCTTTGTGGACTGACTGTGAGGACCTTTCTAAGTACACCATTGGTAACTATTTGCACTTAAATGGTAATTAGTTGTTGACATTTGGTACCTAAAAGTTTCAAGGACCTAACGTGCGTATTCCGAACGTACATTCTTATACTAAATCACACTGTGAAAGGGCTAGCTGTGTAAAACAGACGACCCAACTGTAACATAGTAAACAAAACCATTTTGACCTATTCTCTGTTCAAACAGAATGGGCAGGAAGTGAGAAAGAAAGGAAGCAGGTGTTCAACACAACAGGTGAATCACTTATTAAAGATCAGTGTGGATGAGCTCGTAGCATGCGAGGCTAACAGCTGTGGGGCCTAAGGGAAGTGCTCAGCCCAGCCAGCTAGATGCTATGGAGAAGATGTCAACACGGTACGGGACACAAGAAGCACAAAAATATGCTTCCATCACTTTGCTTTGTCCCGCAGACAAGATTTGGAAGAAATATGTTTACAAGTCAGTTAAAACACATGGTTGTCTACTCTCAGTGAATATAACTGTCAAATACTCTGTTCGTACACTTAATGGTGAAAAACTTATTTAAACACTTCCACAGTCAGATACAGGATAGTGCACACTTGTTTACAAGCCAGCTCTGTGGTAGGCCTATGGTCAGGCCTGGATCTTCTCTACAGAGAGAGAGGGTGATTTGATGATGGAGGGGAAGTAGTGGAACGGGTCTCCCAAGCCCGAAACCTCCAGCTCTGCCCAGTGGTCTCCAAACATTAAAACCAGATGCACTATCCAGAGCAGTGAGGTGCATTGTGAATTAAGGGTCTTAGATGGTATATTTAAAAAGTGCCAGTGTCGTCCATCATGGAGTCAGTTTTAGATTACACTCTGACTACTGCTCCTCACACATCATTCTGCTGTATTCACAACCAGCTCTCCATTTCAGACTTCAACAAGTGGGTCAAACTGAATGGATAGTATGCAGCCACACTAGTGTTATGTGTGTACATTGTGCGAAAAGCAAAGTCTAAAATGATCACCTGTATGCTACATTCCCAGCATTCACGGTTGGGCAGTCTGAAAAGAGAGAGACATTGTGTGTGTAGAAACCACAGTGACGTCTCCACTGGTTGAAAACAACCTCCCTGCTGGCGGACTGAGCCAGGACGGCCTTGCAGTGGTTTGTTTACATTGAGAGCTATTCCAGACAGCACACGCACGCACGCACGCACGCACGCACGCACACACGCACACACACACACACACACACACACACACACACACACACACACACACAAATATGCACTCAAATTCAAGCCTTCACTTGCTCTTCTTACAAACAGATAAAAGCTCAAAAATGTATTTCTCTGCTATTCTGTCTCTCTCACAAACACACACACCTGTGCTGTGTTCCAGTTCCACCTCCACACAGCTAGCTTGGCACTGGGCTGTGAGTAGAGAGAGTGAGCCAGCTCAGTGAGAATGCTGCAGAGCGTGTGTGTGTGCGTGTATGAGTGTGTGTGTGTGTGTGTGTGTGTGTGTGTGTGTGTGTGTGTGTGTGTGTGTGTGTGTGTGTGTGTGTGTGTGTGTGTGTGTGTGTGTGTCTGCCAGGGGCTATGAGGTGGGGAGCAGGATGTGAGTGATTGCACTGAGAGCGCAGGAGGAGGGATGATGGAGCACACAGGGATGAATCACTAGCAGGCTGCCTGGTTTCATAGTTTCACCCGCCCCCCTCCCTCCGTCCTCCTGTCTGAGACAATGTGAAGCCTCCCCAGGGTTACCCCCCCATCTCACCCCCTGGTTCCCCGGTTTGGAACCCAAGTGCAAAGGTCCTATCCTGTATCAAAAGCCCCTACTCCAGATTCTAGACCAAAACCACCCCCATCATAGCCTACATAACCTACATAATGTGGTCAAAGACACTACCCCCATCCACAGTCTGTAGCCAAGGAATGAGCTACTCCAAATACTTTAACAAGTTCTAAAGCTTTCCCACTGTTGTGTTGCTCTCACAAGCTACTGGTATACAGTAGAGGTCTTCACGGGCCCAACAGACCCCAGTTCTTTAAATACGCAAAAAAAGTGTTTTGTTTCATTTTGTAGAGACATTTTCGTTGGCTATATTAAGTTCGACCTGTCTTTTACATGTTTTGAAAGATATGTTAAAAGTAGGCCTGTTGTAAAAGAATCACCTGCTGCTGTCATTTGTTTGGTAGGCCTACACTAAGCACTCGCCTTCGTTGGTAATTGCTGTAATATAAGCCTGTTCAACTTTTGAGAAGGTTTAAACCAGTTCTTCAAATATGCATCAATGGTTTTGTTTCATTCTGTTGAGGCATTCTCTTTGGCCAAATTAAGTTCAAAGTCAACTGTAATGTTGTGTTCCTATCGGTCTACTACAGGGCTACTCGCACTCAAATCATGAAAAGAAAAAAATAAAGAGGGCGAGATTTAATGTCACAATATGGAAACCTGTTTGTATTTTCCCTATAAACAATGACTTGACTTACTTTTGATATTACCCTAATAAAGTCAAAACCCTTTGTGAAGATTTGGTGTGGTATATTAGGCTTATGAAGGCAGTGCACCAGCGCTCCAACTGATTCCGACAGTTGAACTTGAAAAGATAAGACATTACATACTTCTGTCCATACATAACATTATGCACACAGCACTCATACCTAAGTATGATGCCCACAAAACATGCTCATCCTCTGTGTCTTATAGATCAAATCTCTTCTGTAATCTTTTAAAAAATATGGGGACCATTGGGATGCGCTCTTTTGAAAAGGGAGTACCTGTATGACGACATGATGATGCTCCCAAAGACACACCTGCCACAGTGAACTCCTGACTACACCCACAACACAGCCCACACTTCCTGCCACAGTGAACTCCTGACTACTCCCACAGCACAGCCCACACTTCCTGCCACAGTGAACTCCTGACTACTCCCACAGCACAGCCCACACTTCCTGCCACAGTGAACTCCTCACTACTCCCACAGCACAACCAACACTTCCTGCCACAGTGAACTCCTCACTACTCCCACAGCACAGCCCACACTTCCTGCCACAGTGAACTCCTCACTACTCCCACAGCACAGCCAACACTTCCTGCCACAGTGAACTCCTCACTACTCCCACAGCACAGCCAACACTTCCTGCCACAGTGAACTCCTCACTACTCCCACAGCACAGCCAACACTTCCTGCCACAGTGAACTCCTGACTACTCCCACAGCACAGCCCACACTTCCTGCCACAGTGAACTCCTCACTACTCCCACAGCACAGCCCACACTTTCTGCCACAGTGAACTCCTCACTACTCCCACAACACAGCCCACACTTCCTGCCACAGTGAACTCCTGACTACTCCCACAGCACAGCCCACACTTCCTGCCACAGTGAACTCCTCACTACTCCCACAGCACAGCCAGCACTTCCTGCCACAGTGAACTCCTCACTACTCCCACAGCACAGCCCACACTTCCTGCCACAGTGAACTCCTCACTACTCCCACAACACAGCCAACACTTCCTGCCACAGTGAACTCCTCACTACTCCCACAGCACAGCCAACACTTCCTGCCACAGTGAACTCCTCACTACTCCCACAGCACAGCCCACACTTCCTGCCACAGTGAACTTCTCACTACTCCCACAGCACAGCCCACACTTCCTGCCACAGTGAACTCCTCACTACTCCCACAGCACAGCCAACACTTCCTGCCACAGTGAACTCCTCACTACTCCCACAGCACAGCCAACACTTCCTGCCACAGTGAACTCCTCACTACTCCCACAGCACAGCCAACACTTCCTGCCACAGTGAACTCCTCACTACTCCCACAGCACAGCCAGCACTTCCTGCCACAGCTCCACTCCATCACAATAACACTAAGATGAAAACAGCCATAAGAAAACAAGATAACATGTGTGCAAGCTTAAAATGCATTAAATTATTTACACATTATAGATCTTAGACAACAAAGCAAAGCATAGATTTATGATAGTTTTATAAGGACCTAAAAAACATATTTCATGACTTCCTGGGCTTCTGCTGTAATTACCATGGAGAGCTGCTGAACCATCAAAGACTCAATCAACTTCCCCAGACACACACTCCCTCCTCTGCAGCATTGTGTATTTGTGCTCTGATTTCCCTCTTGGCAGGGTTGATGTTGGTAAGAGTAACTGGGGAACCTTCAACAAGGGTTCCATTCTTCATCCTGCTGGGCTCTGATGACTATCCTGTCGGTTAGACTGAGCTCGGGTCTGCTGTAGCTCCATACTCATATAGTTACTGGGAGTCATACAGCATTCCCACCCTGTCCCCACCCAGTCCTGAAATATACTGGGCAAGACATTTTTACGCGCACGCACGCACGCACGCACGCACGCACGCACGCACACACACACACACACACACACACACACACACACACACACACACACACACACACACACACACACACACACACACACACACACACACACACACACACACAAATACACACACACAATTTGAAGAGAAAATTGGTTGTGTCAAACTGTCAGGTGCTGGCATAAGATGCTAAATGCAAAAGCATATTCAAACTGAACACCAAATGTTTCCAAATGACTAGCATTACTGTTGAGACATTGATTTTATCAATGTCATCATACAAATATAGTGCTTATTACTCCACTAAATACCTTTGTGTTGTTTCTTCATCTCCACCCGTCTATAGGCCTACAGAGTCCAATCTCATCATGCTGCTGCTATACATTTGTGACTTGTACACTGTGTATTTACAATCATTGTGGCACTAATCTATCTCCATACGTCTGTGAGAAGAGTGGATAGGCATTTCCATTGAATAATATACACTCCCCTCCTCTAATCTGAGTCTAGGGGACCTGACAGTGTTTAATGACATTCTTGATATTTGCTCCACAGTAATAGAGAACAGCAACAGAAAACAAAATGTATGGTATAGTATATAATGTACTGTATAATAACAACAACAGCCTAACGAAAAACAAAATGACCTTTACATTGAGTGTACAAAGCATTAAAAACACCTTTGGCCCTCAGAACAGTCTCAATTCTTCGGGACTTGACAAGGTGTCGAAAGAGTTCCACAGGGATGCTGGCCCTTGTTGTCTCCAATACTTCCCACAGTTGTGTCAAGTTGTCTGGATGTCCTTTGGGTGGTGGACCATTCTTGATACACACGGGAAACTGTTGAGCATGAAAAACCCAGCAGCTTTGCAGTTCTTGACACAAACCAGTGTGCCTGGCACCTACTACCATACCCTGTTCAAAAGGCACTTAAATCTTTTGTCTTGCCCATTCACCCTCTGAATGGCACACATACACAATCCAGGTCTCATTTGTCTCAAGGCTTAAAAATCCTTCTTTAACCTGTCTCGCCCCCTTCATCTACACTGATTGAAGTGGATTTAACAAGTGACATCAATAAGGGATCATAGCTTTCACCCGGATTCACCTGGTCAGTCTGTGTCATGGAAAGAGTTCCTAATGTTGTATAGACTCAGTGTACATTAGATTGTCACAAGAGTTTTCAAAATGACAGTTCATTATACATTTTAAAGGCATGAAGTTAACATAACACAATTGATTTGAGCCAAATTAAAAGATCAATTCTTTTTTGTAGTAAATTCCATGGCTTATTGTAGCATATATGCTATTCATTCAACCCATTATCTCTCTTTTGTATAGCTACACTCACAATACTCCCACTTTCCCTGACTTTCTGAGTTATTAAGCAATAACGCACGAGGTGGTGTGGTATACCAATATACTATGCACGACGCTTCGCAGGGGGACTGGATACAACCCTTAGCCATGGTATATTGGCCATCTACCACAAACCCCGATGTGCCTTATTGCTATTATAAACTGGTTACCAACGTAATTAGAGCAGTAAAAATAAATGTTTTGTCATACCAACAATCAGCATGTCAAACAACAATCAGCTGTCAAACAATCAGCATTCAGGGCTCGAACCACCCATTTTATAATAAAGTATTGTAGGGCAGCAGGTAGCCTAGTGGTTAGAGCGTTGGGCCAGTAACCGAAAGGTTAGATCGAATCCCCGAGCTGACAAGGTAAAAATCGGTCGTTCTGCCCCTGAACAAGGCAGTTAACCCGCTGTTCCCCGGTAGGCCGTCATTGTATATAAGAATTTGTTCTTAACTGACTTGCCTAGTTAAATAAAGGTTACATTTAATATATATATATATATATATTATAATAGTGTAGTATCAGTCACAGAGCCCCAACTAACCTGGGAGGAGCAGTGCGGACGTGCTCGCCCTGTCGACTGTGCCTGGAACTGATCCAGATCATCAGGGCTGGATTGGCTCCAGGTGCAAAAAAAGCTGGCAGGCACATTGAAGAGGGACCTCTCCGAGATCCGACTGTTCAGTTCAGCGCAGAGCAGACAGTCGGCTTGTAGCTGCCAGATAGACTGCTGCGTTACAGTGGGATAAAGTCATATTGTTTTATATGACTTCCATTGCTTTCTGGAACGTATTTGAATCGAGAATATAACGACAATATCATTTCTGGTTAGTTGTCAGAGTTTCTGGAATTTGCTTTCAGTTTCTTGCTTGTCAATTATTTATTATTTGAGAGTATTTGTTTGGGATGACATACTGTTTACCGACCGTCTGATGGAGATAAAACTGTTAGGCTATAATAACAAATCAAAGGTTTGTGAATTAGGGCTATAGCCCACTGGCACAGCGTGCGATTAGTGTGTGGCAAATTGAAGTTATGGTTTTATAATGTAATGACAATATTCTAATATTATTTCAAATTTGTTCTTTTAGAAATCTGTTTTGAATGAAGAATTTGAACAGGGATTGCCCATCTCCGAAAGACGGGATTTGTGCTCCTTTTGGGTTGCAGTCTTTCAAGAAAATTGGTTGGCTCGTCATCGCCTTGAGTGACTTTGCCTGGTTTTTGTTTTGAGCTCTCCCAGAAATGGTGGGGCATCTACATTTACAAGCTATGGATGACAGTCTGAAAGGAAAGAATCGGGAGGGACTGCTTGACAGTCCGGATTCGGGACTCCCTCCGAGTCCAAGTCCGCCCTTCTATTCGCTGTCCCCCGGTCTGCTCGAGTCGCGCTCCGGGAGTTGTACGACGCCAGTCGAGAACCATGGATACTATAAAAAGGAGAGCAAAGAAGGCAAACTGGTAAGCAACATTTGATAATGTGTTTTGATAGCTTACAAGTGCCGCTGGCTCTGCGCATTGTGCGCAACAAGTGCGCAATTCTGAATAAATAAATACAACTGAATTTGTTTGAGCAAGACCAGAAGGAATTGCAGCTATGTACCCTCCGATTGACTTTATTGTTACACCATGTGTCCGTCATGGTAGTATGTAAACTGTTTTGTTTTGAACAGATACATGAATTTGCACATTTCTTACTCCTAAACATCTGGTTTTCCTCTTAATTTTGGAATTTCACTGGTGCAGCGCATAGGCCTAGACAGGTTCTTATTCAGTCTTATCATTAGAAATCATATAGTTGAATGAATTCTGACATGTCTTGATGATTGCTTGGATTCAGGATCATTAATCTCAAACAATAATAAACAAGTTTATGGATAAATTATTGATAGGCCTCAGATCAAACATCTAGAATCTGATCACCCAGTCCTATAGGCTACAAGTGTTATGTGTTATAATACTTGTAGGTATTATGTGTTATAATACTTGTAGGTATTATGTATTATAATACTTGTAGGTATTATGTGTTATAATACTTGTAGGTATTATGTGTTATATTACTTGTAGGTATTATGTGTTATAATACTTGTAGGTAGTATGTGTTATAATACTTGTATGTAGTATGTGTTATAATACTTGTAGGTATTATGTGTTATAATACTTGTAGGTAGTATGTGTTATAATACTTGTATGTAGTATGTGTTATAATACTTGTAGGTATTATGTGTTATAATACTTGTAGGTAGTATGTGTTATGATACTTGTAGGTAGTATGTGTTATAATACTTGTAGGTAGTATGTGTTATAATACTTGTAGGTAGTATGTGTTATAATACTTGTAGGTAGTATGTGTTATAATAAATGTAGCCTATAGGACTGGATGAAATAGAACCAATGGTCTAGCTTTCTCTCATTTCTGTGTTAAAATGGATTCAATTGTTTGTGGTGATTTTGTCATTTGTAATAATTAACTTTTCACTGCAGAAACCCCAAGAGAAGCAGTGTCCAAAACACCCTCTCTGTTAATGTTCCATGAAAGGGATAAGCATCAATCTGGGTTATTTCCAATTGTTTTGATATGTTCTTGCCTCTTGAGTGAATATTTAACCATACTTAAGAGTCAATGAGGAATGTTACAAGAGAGTCACAGCGGATGTCAAACATCTCTCTCTGTCTGTCCCATTCGTGATGGAATAGTTTGCAAGTTCGTTGGCAGTCCAGAGTTGAAGTGACCCATAGAAACAAACAGAACTCTAGGTCAATGTGTAAACACTTTAACCTTGTGAGTGTGTGTGGTGGTAGCAATGGAAATGGGTGAGGGGACAAAACAGAGTGTGATTGTGATTATATCTGATTAGTTCCTTGGGTCTGTTGTGGTCTCCATTACTGACAACTCTCAGGTTAATGCCCTCTAGTCGACCATGCTGCTGCTCGTGCAGAATATTACACTATAACCTGGCTTTACCCTTTCACTGCAGCCAATGCCAGCTTGGAAACCAGACAACCCATACAGGCACATGCTTCGGCATGAAATCCCCAATAAATAGATAGTGTGAATAGTGCCTCACACCTGGGAGAGGACACACATTTGATGTATTATTATTTGATCAAGAAATGCAATTTGTGTAATGTTGGTTAGAAATAATAAGTTGTATCAATCGTTTGCTATGATTTGAGTGAAGTGTAGTAATCCCACTGAGGAACAAAGGTCATTTATATTTTAAAAATTGTTACCAAGGCACTCCTAATTTAGCTATCAAAGGAACATGTTCATACAGGTCTAGATGGCATTTATGTGTGCTTTTAGAGGGAAGCCAGCAGCCAACTTCACATACAGTACAATACAGTAGATGGGAGTTGCGTGACACTGGTTTGTTGAGGCCTGAAAGGGAGAGATATGGTCCTAATCCCCTGGATGTGGGGACGGGTGGAACTCCCCTGCTTTGTGGTTTCCCTTCAAACAGAGGCTTTGATTGGGGCTGATTCTGCTTGTGGTTCCAATACCTTTAATGGGATTGCAAATGTATGGAAAAAATATATATCTTCCATTAGAAAAGGCTGGCAAAGCATTTTTTTGTGGGAGTTTGAGTGATTTTCTTTTATATACCGTATGTGCATGCTTGGAACTGGCAGTAGGCAGACATGCATGCACTTGCAGAAAACTTGACAAGCAGCATATCAGATGAAAGGAGGTTGTCAATGCAGGGGTGAGCAGGTTCAACAGTATCCCCTTGGATAGACATTTATTTGTATCACAGTCAAACTCCTGCTTTATATTCTGGTTATTAAATGGTTTATTACACTGTTATAGCTTCATATGGGGGGAGGCTGAGAGTCCCTCTCACCAGTCTGTGTTCTGGCCCAGTCAAGGGGCTCAGTCAGCACTATAAATATCCCTGCATTAGTGTATAGGACAGAAAGGAGACTCGTGTTGTGAGTCATCAGGTGCTTATTCCAGCTTTAATGTTGATATTGATAGTGATGCTAGAGTTTGAGGACATCTACTATACTCAGTCAGAAGTTTACTGTGTGATGATGATGGGCAGAGTTTTTCCTTACTCCATGTTCTCCTGATCTACCTCGAGTGTGTGAGAGAGTTGCTCTTTGTCTGAGTGTGTATTGTACTGTATGTGGTTTTATGCTTAGCTGCACACCAGGTCGACTAGGTGGGTGGAGAAGTGCTTCCGGGAGAATGAGTTCCGTATGTGTCCAGCTGCCTGGGTACTGTAGATTAGGGATGAACATTTTCCCGAAGATCTGCTAAATTTCAATACGGGTAATAATTTATATTTATCCCGAAAGTCGCGGGAAATACCACAAAAATTGGAAGTGCCCATTTAAAGCCAATATATGGTTACTATGCCAGGGTTCTCGCAAAATAAGATTGTCACTGCGCCACATTGTCGGCTTGGCTGCGCCACTATGTAAATATTTCACAGCAAGTGAAACTGATGGTAACGATAGTGTAACTTTGATCGCCAATGACATTGTTGTGAATTGCGAAACAGGCCGTTCATAAATTCCCGAGCGTTATCATGTTCCTAAATTAATTCAGCGCCTTTCAGCAGTAGGCCTAGGCTACTGCATATGGACAAAGAGCGCGCTCGGGACTCACAGAGCGCACCCGGAGTAGGCTATAGCGTTATCGAAACATACAAACTTTGTAACCGCAGTCAAATAAAAGTCAAATGACCAAGCTTGCTAGATAACCTCCAACGAATGACAGAATATCTCCTATTTGGCAAAATCGAGTTAATAATTATACAGATCAGCTCATAAATAACGGGGACATGAAGAGAGGACATTGTTTAAATATCAAGGTATCTTAACGGGGACATGAAGAGAGGACATTGTTTAAATATCAAGGTATCTTAACGGGGACCAACTAAAAAGAAACATATCTACTCTCATACCGTTTGGTGATCACACATTCTCTACCAAAGCTCTCATATGGGCAGCAATACGAGACAACGCAAAGAAGTGGGGGAAATGTGATAGGCCTATTTTCACATAGGCTACATAGGCGAGACGTGCTTTGATAATGCTACCTATGGATTACAATATAAAGTTAGTAATTTTCATGCGAGAAGTAGTCAGGATTTGGGGTTTCAGTGGGATTGTGACGATAGGAAAATAGCTCTATATAAGGCTATATAAGACTACTACTCCTCAATAGATAAATGATACTATTGATGTAGGTTACATTATTGCATGCTAAATGTTTCTAGTCAGTGATAGATGAGCAAACGAATACATGAGCTACCACTTCCACTGGTCCAGCTAGAGTTAAATTAACCAAATATACAGACAGAGATTGAGTGAAGCAAAATCACAATGATTTATTATCAGACAAGTCACATGGTTTTGGTCGGGAGTTGGACAGGCTACTACACGAGAGAAGAGCAAAATCCACGTGTAGGCCGTTAACATGCTAGTAAAATGTTCTGATCAACTAATATATGAGCAAACTAGAATAAAGAGTATCATTAGCACTCTACTCAATTTAGCTAACATGTCCCCAGCCTAATTGTTCCCAAATATCCAAACGGAGATCAGTGAAAACTAAAATGTGACATTGATTGATGTATCTACAAGAGTCCCCACATTTTGTCTCAAAACAGCTCATGGCGCTGTCCCAATCAAAACGGTACTGAAATTATAATGCAGGTGACCACACACGACTATTGCTAAGAATTCATATAACGGTTGGATATGACTTTCGAAGTTTCAGTATAAGCAAGAATTTGATACATGCCTTCAATTGTATTAGCCTACTTTATTCCAATATTTTCATAACTAGTTGATCAGAACTAAACTGAGTTTTTCTCACCGTTTTTTCTAGGCCCAACGGCTGTTTCCTTGTCTCTACTCTACAGTATAAATCAATATAGCTTACTGTTTTCTAAAAATGTGGCTTTTTTGGGGGGTTCGGTCTCATTTCATTTCTGTTATGTTGGACCAGGCCTGGGCTTCAGCTCACCGGGCTTGGGTAGGACCGGGATCACATTTTCAGTTCTAATGAGAACTCTAAACTGGATTCGGGTCTTGTGTGCAGTCCAGCAATGTCAATTATGCGTGTGCTTTCAATTTATGGCGACTTTGTGTGAAGTATATATGCTAGGCTAAAGGCTTCCATGTGACAACCTGTTTGGATAATGTGCCATGTGTGTGTTTTGTGGAAATGCTGTAGTTCGACATTAGGTGAAAATTTGATTTCCCTTGTCATTACATTTCTTTCGGGAAATGTGAAGAGTGGTCCCGGGACAGTCTCGCGATTCTGGTCGCCAATGTTAATCCCTACTGTAGATGGAGGAGCTCCTAGCCTGGAGCCCACCTACCATTCACAAGTGTTTACACTTTCAAAGGCTGCCAACATATTCATTCCCCTGGAAAAACAGCGAGGGTGCTGTTGCTGCCAGAGCACAGAAGACATGCCAATCACACTAGTTTAATATGATGATGCCAGCAGCACACAGTGGAAAATTAACGACTTTGCAGATGAAGGTAGATTGACAGGGATTAACAGCAATGAGGGTGGCATGGTTATTGGTTACACTAGCTCTCATCTGAGTGAGAGTGATATAGTCAGCAGAGTTGAAGTTGCAAGCTGGGGTACAGTACAGCCTACAGAGTGAGGTTTTGTCCGGTTCCGATTAGGGGGGTTGGGTAAAACAAGCTGTGTGCTGCACAGTGATTTGAGTGGCAACTCTGCTGTGCCCTTGGCCTGTTCTGACCTGTCCCAAGAGCAATTCTTTGGGTTTGGAGAGACATGTGCAGCCAAACCTTAACATGTGACAACTTTCCTCGATCTACACTTTGTAATGACACAGAGAGAAAGAGAGGGAGAGAAAGAGAGGGAGCGAAAGAGAGGGAGAGAAAGAGAGGGAGAGAAAGAGAGCTGGTGGGAACAGAATGATATAGCTGATCCAGGAAGTTTGTGTTTGGAGAGATCCTGTAATTACACATAAAAGTGTTAGTTGGACGTCTTGGACTCACAATAAAACATATTGTCTGGATGGCATTATGACTAGATGTCATCCGTGCGTGCCTCTGGGCTAAGACAGCAGCACTGTATAGACTTGGCAAAGGATTTAGAGTTTGCTAATTGGTTCCAGAAGCAGTAGCTACAGTGTAGGGGTTTGTGCCTATGACTTTATTGGTCTCTAGGCAGACGGTGGGACAGGACAGCAGAGTCCCTATGCAGAGGCCTTCTCATAGGGTCTTTCTCAGTCAGAATGCTGGGTGTAACAGGTAAACCAAGTCTGGTTCAGACTAGAGAGTATTTCACTCTCTGATGACATGGTCTAACCTGTTTGTCAGACTCAGCCGTACGTGATAATTAAAAAAAAAAACTTTATTTAACTAGGCAAGTCAGTTAAGTTCCAATTCTTATTTACAATGAAGACCTACTGGGGGGGCAGAAGGACAGATTTTTACCTTGTCAGCTCAGGGATTCGATCCAGCAGCCTTTCAGTTACTGGCCCAACACTCTAACCACTAGGCTACCTGCCGCTCTAACCACTAGGCTACCTGCCGCTCTGACCACTAGGCTACCTGCCGCTCTAACCACTAGGCTACCTGCCGCTCTAACCACTAGGCTACATACTCTGGTGAGATGCATACAGTACGTACCATAAGGTTGACAACACTGACTACAAGGCTTCATTCATTTACAGTCAATTGAAATCAAATGAACCGAAGCATGTATGTGATCTCTCTGGGACAGGGTTTGTTGTGTAGTGCAGACAGATAGACAGACAGACAGTAGCCTCTCTCCTGTCCTGGTCAGCCTTGTCTGCTCTTGGCTGGGCTAGTGTGGGTGTCTGGACTGGTGGCTCTCTGTGGGGTTGATTTAGTGGAGGCAGCAGAGCGGTTCTAATGGCTTGAGCAGGTGGAGCAGGGACGTTGCCCAGGTTCAGGACACAAAGAGGTGGAGGGTCACTCTCAACTAGCCCCCTCAGCTACACAACAGGCAGACATGCTGGCTGGCTTTTTCAGTTCTTTCAGAAGCATACCACTAGGCTGCTTGGGGGCTCAGTTAAAAGAGATTGACAGCTACTGTAACAATTCATATGGCCTTGTCCCACTATGTAATTATGTGAATGAAAAAAGTAGTGGTGTTCTGATTGCTACTTGTTGCGTAGACATACATCACCATTTCCTCTTTCTAGCCAGGCTGTGTTCATCTATTGTAGCTGTGTTGTGTGAATGCTGGGGGAGATAACACAGGACTCCTCTTGTGAGTTCCTGTCCTGTTATGTGTGGATTGAGAGCCTGCATCTTTGCCAGCCAAAGAAACTGTTCTCTGTATTAGGTAGAGAGCAATAGTAGTGTGATCTCGCAAGGCAGTCTGTGATGACACCTACTCTTGCCTGAGAATCGATTCTGCCAGCTCACTTCCCCTCACCACCAGTATGTTCGTTTTTATACATTAACGGGATAAAGTGATGGATTTATATGAATGGCCTGCCTAACCTTAAACCTCTATCCTCCCCTAGCTGCCGTACCTTCTCCTGAACTCAACGGGGACGGACCCGAGGGCACGCATGTACCCTGTGTTCTTTGGGGAGAGCATCGAGGTCAACCCAAAACCTGAAACAGAGATCAAGTGAGTGACCCTTCACCAAACTACATACAGAATGGGTTGCTATTAATAGTAGGGCTGTGACAGTCATGGAATTTTGGATGATGGTAATTGGCCAGCCAAATGACCGTGTTCACCGTAATAACCGTTCAAATAGCATTTCTTAAAAAAATATATCTATATACAGTACCAGTCAAAAGTTTGGACACACCTACTCATTCAAGGGTTTTCTTTATTTTTACTATTATCCACATTCTAGAATAATAGTGAAGATATCAAAACTATAAAATAACACATATGGAATCATATTGTAACCAAAAAAGTGTTAAACAACTCAAAATATATTTATATTCTTCAAAGTAGCCACCCTTTGCCTTGATGACAGCTTTGCACACTCTTGGCATTCTCTCAACCAGCTTCATGAGGTAGTCACTTTTGGTTACTACATAATTTCATATGTGTTATTTCATAGTTTTGATGTCTTCACTATTATTCCAGAATGTAGAAAACAGTAAAAATAAAGAAAAACCCTTGAATGATTAGGTGTGTCCAAACTTTTGACTGCGACTGTGTATATACATTTTGACATACAGTACATTTTATCCTTCGCTCCTGACTGCATGTAGAAATAGAAATAGAATGAATAGAGCAAGTGTCTCCATTTAAGTCAATGATGGCATAATGGGTGGACTGGCGACCATTGCAAAGTAGGAAGTAAAAGAAGGAAGTGTACCCAAATTTGTTGATTCATCTCAACTGACATTACAAAAAAACATTCCATTGCATGAGCCACATCAGTTAACATCACAATACCAGGCAGCGATTGCAAGTGTACCTATGAGTTTACAAGTCAAATTGCCACACGAATGCCCGGCCTTCTGGTCTTTAGTCAGTTGATCGCCCCTCCCCCCCAAAATAATGATAGTCTTCATCCATAGCCTGTTACACAGTAATTGTGTCAGCCCTACTTAATAGTGCCATCTAGTGATCAGCTTCTATACCAATTACTGCTTAATCTGTTACTTCATGTTTGCCCTTCAAAGTACTTCGGTACTTCAATACTTAATCCAATGTCTTTGGTTCTACTCCCCAGGTGTAACTCTCAGGTGAAGTACGACTCAGACAAGCACTACCGGGACCAGGTGTACTGCGCTCCTGTTCCAACGGTGACGTCCTACAGCGAGACGGTTGTTGCCATGCAGAACAGCACCTGGAGGAGTTACAAGTCACAGGTATATCTAGAGCCGCGCCAGAGGCCCCTGCACTACCAGAGCACCACCATTGTGTACCCCAAACATGCCAAGAACACTTACCGCACCACGCTCAACTACAACGCTACGGGCTCCCGCCGCTGGTTTGTCTCCACCGTCCAGCTGGAGTCCAGTGAGGACAGCAGCCCTTGCATCATCTATACAGAGGACCTCTAAACCCGATCCCTGCCTGGCTAATCCTACTGTTATGGAATGGACACACACACACACACACACACAGTCATATTGCATAATATATTAGGGGTACTATAGGGGAAGTACAGCGAATCACATAGGCCTTTAAAGAGCTGTACTTCATGGTTCATTATTCGTCTGATTGAGTTAAGCGCTGCCAGTCTGTAGCCTTGTCTCATCTCCAGACACACCTCTGATAGTTGAACATGACTAATTAAGGCTTGATGGTAGTATGTTACACATCTTGTTGACTGTCAATATGTATTATAGAAATGACATATTCATGAATGCTCAAAAGGGAAAATGTGTGAATACACAGACAGACTCATGAAAAGCAGCCTTTGTGTAAATGATGTGGGTATTCTGAAAAGAGGGGGAAACAGAAATGCAATACTTAGCATTTGAAAGATTGGACCAAAGATTTTGTATCAAAGGAGGTTTCACCCTAGTAGTGAGTCATGTCTTTGTCTCAACCT
Source organism: Salvelinus fontinalis (assembly GCF_029448725.1). Classification (NCBI taxonomy): domain Eukaryota; kingdom Metazoa; phylum Chordata; class Actinopteri; order Salmoniformes; family Salmonidae; genus Salvelinus; species Salvelinus fontinalis. The sequence continues at coordinate 21,947,557 of NC_074668.1, read as the reverse complement.
CATCGAACTGTCAGAAAGGACTCCTCCATTAGATCTACTTCACAACTGTGCATATTTCTCATCACAACATGTCCTGAGGGTGTCATGAGCATTTTCACCTCCAGTGATGTTGAACTCCTCTCTGCTGTCTTGCTTTGACACCAAACCACATCTCCATGACATAAACTCTAGAATCTTCCTTTTTTGTCTGATAGACAAAGGTCTTTTAAAGGAAAATATCACATTCTCTTACCATTTTCTACAACCAGTCAGAAACAGAGTCTTAGCAGGCACCTTAAACAGCAGGCAGACAGACAGTCAAGGTTTCTGTTATAGAATGCCTCTGGTGAAGGAGATGCTCTTTGTCGCTGCCATAACTACAACATGCCAGTTGGAAATGCTGAACTTGGATCCAATGAGGAGGGAGAGCAGAGCTAACCAGTTAATACTGTGACTAGCTGGGCAAACCTGAGGAACATATCTGTCTGTTTTTAGACAGCTCTAACCTCTGATGTCCTGATTGATTGGCAGACTGGTAAACACAACCATAAAAATCCCAACAGCTACTCTCTCTAGCACACTGTTGTAATATACTGGATAAGGAAATTGGTGGCTTGGATTTATATACTGCTGTCAGGTGATGTAGGAAAATAATACAGATGTAATATAGATTATTAAGAATTGCCTGATCTGGCTCACAACCTCTTTTTGTCTGTCTTATATACATATGGATTATGGAACCTGGTAAATGTTGAACTGTGTATTATGAATTCAGATATCTTACCTCAGGTAAAAAAAAAATCTCTACTCTATTTCATTGAAAATGTGTATTCCCTACTTTTAATTGACATATTGAGCAATTAAAAAAAATGAAAACTGTAGTTAATGTAGGTGTTGAAAATGTACAAAGAAAGGTGTGTTTTGTACACTCAAGAATATGGACAGAAGAAAGTAAGGAGAGAAAGTGGAGAGAGGCTGTGCAGTTTTATAAGCGGTTTTTGGAGGGTTTCTTGAGGGTTAAGATGTTCTGAATACTTAAAATACTGAGGGTTTGAACCATAGGTATTATAGTGGCTTGCACAGAAAGATAGTTCACTGGAAAGATTGTTGTGGGTTTATGTGATGTGCAGAAGGTATCTGAGAAGTCATTATTGGTACATTTGAGTTGATGAAAATCTAGGGGTCTGTTTTTGGTTGTTTTTCTTATTATTAAAGTTAGTGTTCGCTAACGGTTGATTTTGTTCCCTGTAAAATACTTTCCTGTTGTATATGTGGTATTGAGGCATTCTCTTTATATTTTTGTATATTTTCTGTCAATCATCTTTTTTTGTTTTGGACAAGAGAAAATAATTTAAAAAGACAAATGTATATCTTAATTGAATAAAAAACTAAATTCCAAAACACAAAGTGCACTATGGCCTCTTGTATTCTCAATATTTTATTTTCAGCAGATTAAAAGTGCCTAAAAGCCTGGAACCCAAAGCTGCAGTTGACAACCTGACTTAAATTCACAGCAGCATTCCCATGGCTTCTCCAAAGTTAAAGATAGGGCCAGGAACAAACAATCCACATGTCTGTTATTAAAGACAGGACATTATTTTAATTTTGTGTTCACCACAAAGGAAAGGAATATAATTTTTCCAGCAGCAGCAGCACAGGAAAAAGGAAGTTCCCCAGACATAGAGCGCCAGGGAAAAGGTCACATTAAATGTGGCGCAACTAGTTAACTGTTGAAGGTTCTGCCCTGCCCTACACTTTCAGGAGTAAACGAGTGAGAGAAGGAGAGGAAAAATTAAAATGAGAAGCTCATAGACTTGAAAGTAAAATAGGCAGAACTTTCCCCAGAAATGCTTATATCAATTACAGTCAACACTTCTACAATAAGCACAATCATGGTCGTTTCCAAAGCTTGAATATTTAGCATCTATAACTCAAGCACTATTCTGTCCCATAAATCCATCCTATTAATATCCAAGTGATATTAAAATAACAGCAGCGCTGCCTCTCTCGTTTGGCAGAGGGCACGTAGAAGGGTTTGGGTGTGCCTCCGAGCCCCATGGTCTTCTCAGTAGCACAAATCCATCAGCACCTCCTTCCTCACTCTGGAGCTAATAGCACCAGACATGATTAAGATGTCACACAGGAGCTGTGACTGGGGCTTGGGCCCAACCAAGACTTTACAACTAAATGCTCCACTCTCATTTGTTCCTCTAAAGCTACAAGGCAGTCAGTTGTGAAATTGTAGCTAGTCTCAGCACAACAGAGGGATAAACATAAACATGAGAATAGTTGGTATAACCCAGAGCCATCTGTTTAGAGATAAACTCTGTTATAATCCAAAAGTGCTTCGAAAGAAAAGGAAAAGCCGCACTCTAGTAGCTCCGATGCAATCATTTTTTCACCAATGTTGACAGCAGCAGTCTAGATTTGAGCATAATCCGAAAGTGCTCCATACAAGAATTTACAATACTATCCTTCACCTCTGCTTGGCTTTGGAACATTCTCAGCAAATTTAAAAAAAATGGTAATGTTCTAGGAACATTCTCCAACTGGTTTAAAAATAGTTCAGGGAACGTTAAGAAATAATGTTCTTCTGTGAGAATTTCAGTACTAAAGCATAGTGTTTCCAACAGGTTTCCTCATGGTTCTATTTAATGTCAGATTCTCAAATTGGTCCAAGAACATTAACAACGTTCTTTTGTGGCAATTTCAGTACTTCAGCATAATGTTTCCTCATGGTTCTATTTAAAGTCATGTTCTTAAATTGTTCTGAGAACGTTAAGAAAACTTTCCATAAACACCACAAGAAAACTTTAGTAACGTTCAGAGAACTTTCTAAGAACGTTATTTAAAAACATATACATTCCCTTCTTAGCGTCAACAAAACACTAATTGGCCACACCTGATCTTAATGAGTGCTTGTTTCCTTTGAAATGGAGTCTGTTTGAATCATAGAGAATGATATTGGCCAAAAGGCCGTATTAGCATAGGCAGCACCATTGAGGGGTTCTACCATTTTAATGTAGTTAACTGGGTGAGACTTCAACTTCATTGTCTGATCCCTCCAGGTGACCCTGTTGGAGTCATGTCCAACTGGGTCATCAGGAGGGATAAGCCAATCGTGAATAAAATGGACTTCAAAATGGAGATTGCCTCAATGGTGCTCCCCATGCAGTCACAGATGCTATAATGGCACAGATACAAAGATGAGTCCTCTATTTATCTCTATGGTTTGAATATATTAAAATGAACAGCTTGTATTTGTAAAAGAAACATGACATGCTAGCTCCCTCCTGGTGCCGCAGTGGACTAATTCCATGTAAAGAGAACAGAAGATTATAGGTTTGAATGTCACCGATGCTGTCACACTAAAAAATAAATGTGGAAATTAATTTCCGTATGTCCTATCTGTGCTTGGAGTAAAAAGTTAACCCAAAATAAGCTAGCAGTGTTATTAAAACTCTTATTGAATCATCCACTGAAAGTTGTTAATAAAACCTCCAAGGAAAGCGTTCACGGAACCAGAGTAAAACGTTCTTAGAAACATAAAAATGCAGCAACATAAAAATAAACGTTCCCAGAACAAGCAAAATGTTTAAAAAAAGAATGTTCAGTTTTACCAGTCAGGAAACGCATGTCTTTGTTAGCACAACTTCTGGGTATTGTTCACAATTAACCCCAGGGGATTCATAGTTCATTAACTCATAATTGCTGGACCTCAGATCACTGCATTTAACCCCCTCATTAACCACTCATTTGATTGTCAATGTGACATTTCTTCTCCTGTGTTTTATGGTACTTTGTTTACTGTCAGCGAAGCTGTGTGTGGCAAAGCTATGCAGGCAGCTCATTGTCCCAACCACCACATCCAATAATAAGAGTCTAGCACCCACTTGTGGCGGCTGGTTTCCACTGCATTATATTATGTGGTAGCAATTTAGACTGGGATAGTTAATTTTTCTAAAACTAGATCAGCTTTAAACATACACTACATGACCAAAAGTATGTGGACATCTGCTTGTCAAACATCTCATTCCAAAATCATGGGCATTAATATGGAGTCGGTCCCCCCTTTGCTGCTATAACAGCCTCCACTCGTCTGGGAAGGCTTTCCACTAGATGTTGGAACATTGATGCAGGGACTTGTTTCCATTCAGCCACAAGATTTTGGGCGATTAGGCCTGGCTCGCAGTCGGCGTTCCAATTCACCCCAAAGGTGTTCAATAGGGTTGAGGTCAATGCTCTGTGCAGGTCAGCCAAGTTCTTCCACAACATTCTCGACAAACCACTTCTGTTTGGACCTCGCTTTTTGCACGGGGGCATTGTCATGCTGAAACAGGAAAGGGCCTTCCCCAAACTGTTGCCACACGGTTGGAAACGAAGAATCGTCTAGAATGTCATTGTATGCTGTAGCTTTAAGATTTCCCTTCACTGGAACTAATGGGCCTAGCCCAAATCATGAAAAACAGTCCCAGACCATTATTCCTCCTCCACCAAATTTTACAGTTGGCACTATGCATTCAGGCAGCATTCTCCTGGCTTCCACAAAACCCAGATTTGTCCGTTGAACTAACAGATGGTGAAGCGTGATTCATCACTTCAGAGAACGCTTTTCCACTGCTTCAGAGTCCAATGGCGGCGAGCTTTACACCACTCCAGCCGATGCTCGGCCATGAAAACCCATTTCATGAAGCTCCCGACGGACGAACAGTTCCGAACAGTGATGACGTTGCTTCCAGAGGCAGTTTGGAACTTGGTAGTGAGTGTTGCAACCGAGGACAGGCGACTTTTATGCGCTTCAGGGCTCCCACTCTGAGCTTGTGTGGCCTACCACTTTGAGACTGAGCCATTGTTGCTCCTAGACGTTTCCACTTCACAATAACAGCACTTACAGTTGACCGGGGCAGCTCTAGCAGGGCAGAAATTTGACAGACTTGTTGGAAAGGTGGCATCCTATGAAGATGCCATGTTGAAAGTCACTGAGCTCTTCAGTAAGGCCATTCTACTGCCAATGTTTGTCTATGGAGATTGCATGTCCGTGTGCTCGATTTTATACACTTGTCAGCAATATAGTGTATCTTCGGTTCTCTCCTGAGATCCAATATAGTGTATCTTCGGTTCTCTCCTGAGATCCAATATAGTGTATCTTCGGTTCTCTCCTGAGATCCAATATAGTGTATGTTCGGTTCTCTCCTGAGATCCAATATAGCTGTTTGCATCATATCTAGTCTTTTTATTTTTCCACCTCTCAATTTAAAATAGTCTTTCTTAAAATAGGCTATTCAATTGGTGATCATACACATTTGCAACAATGTAATACATGGCAATCAAAGTATACAGAAAGACGAACAGCATCAGTTTCAATGGCAATAAGATTTTTATTTAAACATTAAGGCAGTGTTTTTGTTACACTGCTATCCACAAAGCTTGCTGGTGGGCATGTAGAATTAAACAGTGTGAATAGTTGTTCTGTAAATACCAACCTTGCAGCAAGCCACAGAAATATTTACATCTCTTCAGTTCTATATACAATTATACAGTGGGTTATAATTATTTAAAAAAACAAATCATTACGCACAATACGATTGTTCAATGTCAATGCTACCCCCCCACCACCTGTGGACAATATAGGGATCGTATCGGCCCCTCGATTAATTTGTTTTACGTTCGTTTTGAATAATTCCTTTCATCACAAATGAAATGCTAACTATTAGCATGGAGAGTGTCATGACCATAATCAAAGCAAGCGGTGTAAGAACAAACAGAAACGAGTGAAAAGCAGAAATCATTCAAATACACATCAGTACATTTAAAACAACTGATTATTCTCGTTTCCTCTGCTATTTATTTAGCCAACACATCTGGATATGGTTTTGTCTTGTTGTCACGTCAAACTTTACTGTCACTTTGCTTCCTCCCGATGACTTCATGAATAGTCAATTGATATACAAGTGAAGACACAAACTATCTTATAATACAAAGCTGGGGTTACCTTGTAGTTGGTTGGGTCCAGTTACAAACTTTTCATTTAGCTGCACCTTGACTGATTAGATCTAAACCATGAGCAGTATAATAGGTAGCCAGAGTAGAAACTTGATGTAATCCAGTGAAGAGGAAGGAGAGTGAAAGCTGTCCAACTGTTCCACGTTCATTACTAACACGTCTCCATCATGACTAACTCAACTCCCTCTTAACTAGTGGACAGGATAACACACTGCAGTGCAGTCCCTCTAAACAAGTCACACTGAGAACAGCTGTGCTTCTCTGGCTTCAACAGTCAATACAAGCCATGGACACCATCACACTCAATACAAGCCAGGGACAACAACATTAAAATGGACAAAAACTTAATCACACAAATGTAACAGTAACTTTTGGACTGTTTAAACCTCCTTTGAATCAGGACCATGCCAGAATATAATACCTTTCACTAAGGACTGAGGGTATGTTGCCTGAAAAAACAAATTGGGCAATGTTTATATGATTGCCTTTCAAACAGCACCCTTTTTACATCTTTCTTCTTGGCATTCACCTTTTATATGGCCATTGCTTAGCCTGCAAAGAGCAAGAGGACATTCAACTTTGACCATGTCGTTGCCCATTGTCATGGTAACCTGATGTGACAGCAGCAAGTTCTACAATCCTCAGACAGAATACACTGCTTTTCATTTCTTAACATTCACAACAGTAAGTTAGCAGCTCCCATTGTAAATCATGTGTAAGTTAAGCGCTAAGGCTGTGACAGATTTGGACAAAAAAAAAGACATCAAAAGAAGGACATTTCATCTGCTCTTGGTTTCAAAATTTCCCTGCATAAACACTTATAACCCTGGCATGTAGAAAAAAAACATTTCAAAAAATGTGCGTGTCACTTGGTAACTACTACTGTATATGTAAAATGAATGGCACTTAACACTATGAATCTTAGAACTGTACAAAATCGGTCTAGATAAAAATGTGCGTCTGGCCTGGTGAGGCAGAGCTCCGCTTCCTCTAGACAGTAAAAGTTCAGAGGTCAGACGTCACAACAGGCAGCTCCTAGAGACAATAGGCATTCCATCCTAGAGACAATAGGCATTCCATCCTAGAGACAATAGGCGTTCCATCCTAGAGACAATAGGCGTTCCATCCTAGAGACAATAGGAGTTCCATCCTAGAGACAATAGGCATTCCATCCTAGAGACAATAGGAGTTCCATCCTAGAGACAATAGGCATTCCATCCTAGAGACAATAGGCATTCCATCCTAGAGACAATAGGCATTCCATCCTAGAGACAATAGGCATTCCATCCTAGAGACAATAGGAGTTCCATCCTAGAGACAATAGGCATTCCATCCTAGAGACAATAGGCATTCCATCCTAGAGACAATAGGAGTTCCATCCTAGAGACAATAGGCATTCCATCCTAGAGACAATAGGCATTCCATCCTAGAGACAATAGGCATTCCATCCTAGAGACAATAGGCATTCCATCCTAGAGACAATAGGCATTCCATCCTAGAGACAATAGGCATTCCATCCTTGAGACAATAGGCATTCCATCCTAGAGACAATAGGAGTTCCATCCTAGAGACAATAGGCATTCCATCCTAGAGACAATAGGAGTTCCATCCTAGAGACAATAGGAGTTCCATCCTAGAGACAATAGGCATTCCATCCTAGAGACAATAGGCATTCCATCCTAGAGACAATAGGCATTCCATCCTAGAGACAATAGGCATTCCATCCTAGAGACAATAGGCATTCCATCCTAGAGACAATAGGCATTCCATCCTAGAGACAATAGGCATTCCATCCTAGAGACAATAGGCATCCTAGAGACGGACTTCCAGCTGGCCAGCCGGGGCTCACACTACAGCCACAGCCGGCACCACCATGGTCCAAGGGGCATAGAAACATAGATGGCTTTTATTTGTCACCTCTTTAATGCAAGCACATTCCAACTCTAATGCCGGGAAATTTGCCCTAAAGCAGCTTTAAGGTTGGTCTCTAGCCGCACTAAGCGGACTAGGTAATATTTCACTAGCTGTGATTGTCGCTTGAGTGCGGGAACACTAAATCATGTATGTGGCAAGACCAAAAGAAACAGATGTTAAAGGAGGACGCTTCTATTAGTAGGATTCTACACTCTTCTTGAGTCCATTCTCGCCTGCCCGAAACACACATTCTTAAAAATGCCATTGTGAACAGATTGACAACTAAGTGCTTAACATCCAAAAACAGTCTCAACAAACACATAGACATGATTCATATACAAAGAGTGAGAAAGTGTCACTTGTCTCTTAGTGCCATCCATCACACTCACAGTCCACTCTCTATTGGATGCCTGGAGAACATACGCCGCCACCGTTCTCCAATAACATTTAAAATGTATGATGACATCATCAGCAATGGACAGCATGTATACCCTGTTAACCAATGATATAACCCTCCCACGTACCCCCCCAAGATAAATCGTTGCAAATAAGAAACAATAACTGACACCATCAAAATTCACCATCAAAATTACTAACGGTCTCAGCTCACTTTCAAACACAAGACTGGACTGACTTGATTTAAAAAGGAGAAAACTAAATAACAAACACACAAAAACAATGTGTTTTTTCCCTCCTGTCCATCATCTGATAGTGGTAGAAATGCACCGGCCGTCTGCACAGTGTCCACTGTAATGTACTGTACTCTACTACACTATGGATGCCATTTGCCTGGCTACCTGCCTGTCCCTCTGCACAGTGACATGGGTCAGTGAAGGAGTCCACTTCCCTAGCAGACCTCTCCATGCAGAGCTCTGTGTGGTTAACTCCGTGTCCATGGGATCATTGGCAGAAAGAATGAGAGATCGAGATGGTCAATGGAGGCAGCAGGCTTCTCTTGAAGCCCTGCTCACAGCGCCCAGAGAGTAGAGCAGGATTCCTGTACAACAGAGGACACATCCAACCTTGTCCAGGGCCAGTGAATCCATCAACAGGTCAGATTAAAACACATGAGCATCAGACTATGTGGCCGTATCAAGTCCCATCCACAATCCGTAAAAGACACTAGAAACGTACAAAAAAAGTGAGTGAATTGATGTGTCCGTATTGATAAGGCCAGCAAGAGGGAGGGAAAGCAAGTAAAAAAACAAGTGATTTTCCTTTAGAGTAGTCCTGGAGTGAGTGTATACACAGAAACACCAACACACACACTCACTGAGCAGCAGTGTTTCAGCACACCACCATCAACGCTTGAGATGCTCAGTCTGCAGTGTGAGATGGGAGGCTAAGAGGTCACTCCTTTCCTGGGTGGAGAGTGTAGAGTGGGGTGGAGAGTGTAGAGTGGGGTGGAGAGTGTGTGTGTGTGTCTGCAGCAGCAGTGGAGGTGGTTGATAGTTGGCGGGTGCTGTTCTGTTCCATGGCAGCGTCTCTCACTCGCTGTCAGACAGGGTCTCGTACTGAGAACACAGCAGGGGCTTTGGTTCCTCCTCCCAGGACCGCCCCTGCCCCAGACCCTGGGCCCCTAGCTGGCCAGAGGAGGGGGAGGGCGCTGACACCGGCATGCCACCGGGGAAACGCATGGTCAGGGGGTTACATGGGAAGGGAGTGGGGCCTGCAGGAAGAAGAACAGCAACAATACATCATTGAGTGCTGACCATGATGCCATGGGTACATCTGAATATGATCAGTGGGGGATGAGATGGTGTAGACGTGAGAGGTGCAGTATGGGCAGGGAGAAGGGGAGCCGTACCTGTGGAGGAGGGCCGGTCCTCCCAGACACGGTTGATGAGGGGTGTGCGGAGGTTGGTATCCCCCTCAGAGTGGACAGAGGAGGGTCTCTCCCCCCCTGACAGGCCCGGCCCGGGGGATTTGGCCTTCCGCCCGTTAGAGCGCCCGCTACCCTTTGGCTTCCCCCCACCTGCAGGCAGAAGAAGGGAACAAAACACAGCCCTGTGGTTAATTGACCAATTATATCCAAATTTATCTACATACCAGGTTCCATACATCTGAAGTTACAACTGTGAGAAACTAGTCTAACAGATATTAATGAAGTAGCCTAAATACAATATTTCATTTGTTATACATACATTACGGCTTCATAATTGGAAATAGTGCCGGCTATGAACACCAGTACATATAATGCACAGAGACAATACCCCTACCCTGTAACTGAGTGGAGGCTTATGACAGAGGGAGATTTGTGGGGTAATACCACACCTTGTAGTGAGTAAGAGTCCTCGGTCCGTCCGTCAGCGAGAGGATTAGCGTCATGCACACTGGCAGCCATGGCGTTAATAGCATTGGAGGAGGGAGGGCGCTCCTCGGCCTGGTCATCGTACTTGCCCATCAGGGCCTTTCTGATAATGGCTTCCAGGCCTATGGTGTTACCGGATGCCTCAGGAGCCGGGTGGCTGCGGATACTTACAGGTCCTGGGAGGCAAGAGGGGACAGGGGGAGGTTAGAGAGGGTGAGAGGGACATAACCAAGGCATTGAGTAGTGGGAGAGAGAGAGATAAATAGAGCAAGAAAGAGTGAAATAGAATTGAAATGGAAAAGAGCCAATATGAGAATGAGGAGACAGGGAAAGAAAAGGAAGAGGAGAGAGAAAGAGTGCAGTGGAACAGCAGAGGGGAAGAATAAACCAGGCAGCATATCCTCAGAGAGAAAGAGAGACGCAGATTTTGTCAGTGGGCATTATGTAGGTTAGGAGAGAGAGGGTGGGGTGTACTTTAGATTACACCCAGGATGCAGCTACTGCTCTCCAGTCTCCTGTGACTAGCCTAGCTGATGCACATGCCCTAAAGCTTCAGGGGCACATAAGGGGCACATAAGGGGCACATGGCCATATCTATACAAACTGGAGGAGAGCCTCTCTACTGTAACATGCTGATCTATACCACCAGAGTTGGGGAGTAACTATTACATGTAACGGATAAAATATATTTTTTTAATTTTTTAGCATCCCTTACAAGCCAAAATATTGTAATCAGATTACACATACTATTGAAAAACTAGATGATTACTTCTAGGATTAGTTTTAAATTCAGAAAGGATGTTCGCGGGAATTTTTTTCCACCTTTCTGTTTTCTCAACGACATTCAATCCAGCATTGAAAAAAGGTGCAAGTTTGTTCCGCCGGAGCGAGTCTGACCACAAGTCAGAGACTGATGACACACTAAATGGGTTTGATGGATCACAGGAAAAAAACAGGAATAGGCTTTTGTAGGCTACAGTCCAAGCAATATCTTCTAAAACTATTTGGCTAATCTATACTTCCATAATTCCAAGTCCTATTCTTGAAGATCAAGGGGTTCAATTAATTGGAATGACTGGCAATCTGACAGACTTTGGTTTTTAATGTAAAGATATCATTTGATCGTATTATTATCTGTAGTAGAAAGCGATTGGTTAGAAGAAGCCTACATAACCAACCCATAAAGTAAAATGTAACATCCATTTATGGCCAGCTATGTAAACTTTAACATGATTTATCCTGCAACAGATGTCGTTCAATTGGTAATATTATTTTATCTTATTTTAATGTCTTAAGGGGAAAGTAATTTAAAAGTAACAAAGTAATCCAATTACATTACTGAGTTTTGGTTATCCAAAAGTTACGTTACTGATAAACATTGGACAGGTAACTAGTAACAGATTACATTTAGAAAGTAACCTACCCAACCCTGAACACATAACAGCAAAACTAGCTAGCACAGTCCACGGTGCATAAATCACAGAAAAACTAGGACTACTCTAAGCACGTTATACAACAGCATTGTGGTTGAGAGTAACACTAATCCACCTCTCACCACAAATATCCCATGGTAATTAATCTCTATCTTACCTGCAGTGGTAGAGGCAGGCATGTTGAAAATCTCTGTTCCTGGCTGGCCAGCATCTGTAAATAGAAACATTATATTTTTTAAAGCATATTCTCTTTGTCAATGAATACAGTATCTACAGTACTACAGTATCAATGCTGTATGCGGTCACTGTGGGGGTTGGACTCACTGAAATCAGCGTCACTGCCGACCACGGTCATCTTCTTGATCATCTCCTGTTTCTTGGACTTGACAATGGCCGAGGTGCTCTCAGTGAGCTTGCTGAAGAAGGCTGGGGGCTGGGTGTTGGGAGGGGAGCGAGAACCCATGCTGTGGGGAGACATCCACGTCTGGTTAGCATCAAGAGAACTACTGTACTACACACAATAGAACATACAGCCCAACATTTTTACCAAGAGTTGTCAAGAAAATGTGTTAACAATAACGAGTACATAACTAACATTGTGCGTTAGAGTGATTGAATGACTACTAGCTGTGTGAAGAAGGGAAGGAGGAAGGGTGAGGCCTTACCCCTGCTCTCCCTGCTCGTTGGGGTAGGAGGCCCCTTGTGTCTCTGGTTCAGACATGGCTCCTGCAGGGGACACTGGCTCAATGCCGTCTGCAGACATACTGACAGGTGATGCCTTGGGCTGAGGAGACCTAGGACACACACACACACACTAATAAGCCACTGGAGTATAGTAGTTAATATTCAACTTCTACATTTCCACATGCTGGTAGATATATTATACATAACATGCTGACCACACCGCTCGGTTTACGCCTGCGAGCGTTGCAAAATAAATGTACACATACATGTTACTTAATCATTGCATCCAAAGTGCTCGCGCTCGTCAACGAGCCTCGGCCTAGCCAGGCGCTAACATAGAACCTCTCCCATCTCCTTGTTGGTGTTTAGGAGCATATACCCACGTGGGTGACGGAAAGCTGAACTGAAGTCCACACTCCAGTCCAGTTGGTGGTGGTAATGCACCTTAAAGTTGGTTGCCAACCGCCATATAAAGTCCAATGAAGAAGAAGCCTGATGGAGGAGAGATTACTAGAAACTAACTCGTTACCCTTTTATCTGTGGATTAATTGTCTGAGTAGAGGACCTTGTGCATTTCAGGTAAAATAACAACCCAATGCTTATATCCCAGGACAAATTAGCTACCAACAGCAAGCTAGCTAAATTGCCATGAATGTTTAATGCTTTTAGACCTGTCCCCAAATTAATATAGTTGGTTCAGAGTTATTGCTTTACCTTTAGGAGTAAAGAATAAAAACATGAATGCTATATTGAATGCTATATAGTTGGTTCAGAGTTATTACTTTACCTTTAGGAGTAAAGAATAAAAACATGAATGCTATATTGTACATAAAGTAACCTAACGTAGCAGGCGTAAAATATACACCTGACCGTCGACGCCGCTAAGGGTGTACATGAAGTAACACACAGTCCTGGGCCATACCCATCTCGGGTACGTTCCCCTCCTGTCCCCTCTGGAGTGTAGCGAGGTCCCTGGCTAGACTCCTGGGAGGCAGGCAGGGCATGGGGAGCGCTAAGGGGCCGGGTCAGGTCCAGGACTGGGTTGCTGTGGTAGGACTGCTGCTGGGCCTGTTGGCTCTGCCGGGTATAGTCCTTGGTGATCACCTCCTGTTACCCACACACAACATCACAGACACAGGTCAGACACAGGTCAGACACAAGACAGGCAGCAAGGAGGAAACCTACCTACTTCTAGTGACTTCTATACTCCCACATCCCCAACCCGTTCAGCAAGATCTTTACCTTCCACTTGTCAGCCCCCAAGAAAAGCTCCCCATTTCATTTCTACAGAAGACTTTGATCTGAGAAGAACTGTATTGAAATCATCCTTATCATGGTAAATGCAACACTGATATAATACAGTAAAATATAATACATCTTTAAGATCAATATGAACACCATGTCATTAACTAGGGGGCTTACGCTGATGTGCTGCGCCAGGGTGACCACCCTCTGGCTGCCTTTCGTCAGGGGGGATTGCTGGCCTGGGGACAGCCTCTCCTCGGAGGGAGGACGGTACGGACCGTGCTGCTCCATGGGCATCATCTTCTGTTGAGCTGAGTGTCCAGGACACAGCCCAACACACACAGATTGCACGCAGGGGTGGAGCCATACAGAGCGCGAGCGAGTGCACACACACACACACACACACACATTAAGCAGCACCACCAGGTACACAGACACACACAGAGGGGACAAAGAAGGCAGAAATTCAGTTGCTTGGGCCAGTTTGAATAGAGGCAGCTTACAGGCAGAGCTTGTTATAAAATAAACAAAAACACATGCATCATTAAAAAATGTCTTGTTTTCAAAATAAGTCCATTATGTGCACTGCTGACATTGTGCTCGGTAAACATTGCGTGACATCTGTGTATAAGAGCGCAACAGAACTTTCCCTTCTGCAGAAATCCTGTCTCTACTATGGGTTGTCAGCCAGTGTGTTGGATTTGACAATCTACTTTAGATGACTATTGCTTTATTTCCATATTGCACTCTACTCAAAAGGAGAGACGCACAAATCTCAAACCCCAAAAATCTGACTAAGAAGCTAAGCGGTGACATAGAATGGTCCTTAAATTGATGCGCTTTGAAGAAATGGTGCCAAATTTAAGGACCACCGAACACTGCTGCTGCTTTTCACTCTATATTTATGATATAGGCCTAGATTTCAGCAGATCAAATCCTTTAAAAGTGTGCTAGCAACAAGTGTGTATGCTGTAGTAAAGTACCAGTTAAAATGGACCAGGACGTTCTCAGACAGCCCTAGTAAGTTCATTGAGGAACTATTTTGAGGTCATTCTCCCAGGGGACTTTAGGGAGTGCCCTAAGCCAATTTGACTAATCTCTGGCTTTCATTACAGAAACTGTGCGCAATGCGCATACAGTGTGTGTTGTGCTCTGGAATTATTCTGCACCAGAGCATTCATCTTTGGAGCAGCTGATGTAAGTCAGTCCACCCCTGGAGGGCAGCATAGTTCCCTGGAGTCCCACTGTGTTGAAGACACTCATCTGTTCTATTGCTAGAGCTTAGGAACAACATGACACGCTCTCTTCGACTGTTGCTACCATCTCTCAGAAAATAGTGTCTCCGGTCCATTTGAAATCCAGCTTTATAGTGGACTACTGTCTTCTCTCTGTAGCATTGTGAATGTATTGTTTAGCTTTTTCCTAATGGAAAATACTGAACATGCAACAGTATAGAAATATATCACAGTCTGTTATACCACAATACTTCTCTGAGCTTTACATGCACACACTTGCCCTATATGCATGTCAGAAATATTGACGTGGCACATAGCTTAACAAGTGTAAAAACAAGATTAACATTTTTTTTGTGATGGAAAAGTCTGAGGTTTTGTTGAGAGGTGTGCGTTGAGTGGTTTACATGTGGAAAAATCTGCATAAATTACAGTGAGGCATAATAAGGGCATGCAGATACTTTGTGGCCTGAAGATGCAGCACCCCTCCCCACCCTGGATCTTTTTTTGGGTCTCACCACCACCCCTCAAGCCCTCTCCCTGCCCCCCACCTCGACCCCCCTCCAGTGGAAGAGCAACACTATCTGGAGCCCCAAGGAGGGTCTGTCTGGTGGCTGGTGGGGCTTCAGGCTAGTGATGCACTCTGGAAGGCTCGCCTGAACATTTCCTACTACACCACTCACACTGGTTCATATTGAGAGAAGCCGACTGTCACACACCACAGAAGAAAGCTTAGGTCATTTAGGTAATCAAGCTAGCAATATTCTGCCTTACTTCTGGCACATTTTAGGTTTTGTGAGGTGAGTCTGTAAGGAAGGTGTCATTACTAACTATTAATCGAATATTAACAGAATTACTACAATCCTAATAAGCATACCAACATTACATCTCATAGATTAGTTTCTAATCTGGAACTATCAAACACTACAGGTGAACTAAGTCTGCAATATGGGGGGGTGCCACATGGAAGATCGTCATGTCCTGAAATGAAAATAAGAAGCAGCAAAGGATGTTATGCTTAAATTTTCAATGAACGATACCTTAAAGGGCACCTAGGATCTTTCTCTTCAAGGAAATACCAATTGAGTTCTGTATTTTTGCCATAATAATTGTCTATACATAGTAATTTAATAAAAACGAGCTGGATAATTTGATTTATCCAGCTCGTCAGCCGCTTTCATCTCCTTAATATTCTGTTCATATCTAGTAAGTCAGCTCCAGTTTCTGCTTTTTCTTCTGAATGTCAAAACGTGTTAAATAATAATATTAGATGTTCTTTTTTTTCTTTTTCAGAGGTCACCTTTGGTGGTCTTCAAGTACCCACATTTAAAAAACAAATGACATAGTTTTAAGTTACATGGGAAAAATGTTAAAATAGTATAGTGTTGGGAAAAAAAACGAAAACATGTAAAAATGAATTGGATTGATTTGATAATGCCAACCACCACAGCGTGCAATATGCCACAGACGAACGGGGGGAGGGTCTGGGTGATGAGGGGACCCTGGGATCCAGAGCGTCTTACCATCACTGGCGCTGTTGGCCACGAACGAGCCCGTCTCTGGCATCCCCGTTTCACAAGAAATTTGACGCATGATAATCGCGTTTATGAAGTTGGCCGCAGTCATGGTGGTCTTACCGAGTGATCGGAGCTCTTGTTCCTGAACGGACATCGGTTTGTTTTGAGTCTTTTCCCTACTAGGCGTGCCACTTTCTCCGCGGCCAACATGGCTATCCGACTGGGGGGGCAGCAGGTGAGGTGGGGGCCGGCCTGAGTGGTGAGAGGCTGCAGAGCCCTGGGGGTAAGGCACGGGGTAACCCCCTTGGTTAGGGCTGGCCAGCTTGGGGTCAGATTTGCTGGAGGATATAGAGGGCCCATGTAGGTCTTGGGAGTGTTTAGGAAGGCCTCCCCTGCTCTTGCCACCATCCCGGCCCATTTCCTTGGGGTCCATGCTTGGTGGGTAGCCATCAGTAGGCATCCCGGTCCTCTGGAGGTGGCTGTAGCCTGGGTAGCGATTGGAGCCTGGCATGGACCTGGGAGAGGTAAACCAATCACTAAAACAGTCAGTGAACATGCCAACCACAGATTAACCCCCACTACAGCCTGCACATCATATTTAGAAGAAACACAGAAGGAGCACATGATATTCAGTGAACCAAAGCACATACTGTAGGAGACACTTAGCCATTTATCCGACATGTTACCGTACAGCTTACCTTAGCACAGAAGGGTTGTTGTGGTCACTGACAGGCAGACTCTTGCCCCCAGTGTTGTGCAGGACGCTGGGCCTCTGCTGGACACTGTCCTGGGTACGAGGGGACACCGGGGAGTGCTGGTGGCTGTAGCCGGAGTGGGAGGAGGGCCTGACACTGCTGCTACCACCGGAGCTGTGCTCTGTGCCTGAGTGAGGGAACAGAGGGAAAACATTACACACTGCACAGAGTAACATCTTTCATCTCATAGAACAGCAGAATACACATCACATACAGACCATGTGCTGCAAATGCGCTACTATAATGGTAATAACAAAACAGCGTAATAATGTAATAGCAGAGTGTGTCTAGATCTTTACACACCTGGTCTCCAGATGGGGGCATGTTCCACGTTGCCATGAGAGAACCCCTTCTCTCTGTCCCGGTCCCGCTCTCTCTCCCGCTCTCTGTCTCGCTGTCTCTCACGATCCCGCTCTCTCTCCTGCTCCCTGTCTCTCTCGCGGTCTCTCTCTCTCTCGCGGTCCCTCTCTCTCTCGCGGTCCCTCTCTCTCTCGCGGTCCCTCTCTCTCTCGCGGTCAGCAGATGGTGTGCCGTGCTGCTTGCTCATGTGTTGGGGCCCAACTACAGCAAAGGAGAGACACAAACAAAACACACACACACAGATGAGTCAGTCACACAACAACCCTTTCAAACACAGACAACTCCTCTGTTCCCAGGCCACTGGCTGGTGTGTAGAGTACAGTACAGTCCAGTCCAGTACCTGGTGAGATGGGGGAGGTGTTGTAAGGCCGGCTGGGGAAACCTCCCTGGCCCCCGGGGATGTAAGTGATGCGGTCCATGGGGGAGCCGGAAGACCCTGCAGAGGGAGGGACTAGGACAGGTAAGTGTGGCACCTGAGACAGATCGATGATCCCTGGGGAAGAGAAGGCAAGAAGAACACTAGTCAAAACTACATTACACTACACCGGTCCAGCTAGGTCTCCTTTCTGTGTGCGTGTGTTTGAACTGTGACAAGAGTGAGGCTCACCGCGTGGGGCAGCAGAGTAGGGCATTTGGAGAGGCTGGTCCCGTGGCGAGAGCCCCCTCAGCAGGTCTGAGCGCTGGGCAGCCATAGCGGCGGCTGCAGGCCACTGGTGCATCTGCTGGGAGGTGATGTAGTCGTTGAGCAGCGTCTGGCGGTTCTCCAGGGCTGCCGTGTCGGGGAAGCCCCGGATCAGGTAGGGGTAGGGGTGAGGGTAGCCAGGGTTAGGGGCCAGGTGGCGAGGCAGGTAGTAGGCTGATAAATGGGGAGGAAGACAAAGAGATGCCATCATATTGTCCCATCATATCAAGTCCCATAATCCCTTCCCCAACCCACATCCTTTCAACAGACAGAAAGAAGAGGTATTTAAGGAGCTCCTCTGTAGTGTACTGTACAGTGGACACAAGAATGGACCAGCCGTGTACTGTGTACCTGGGTCGATGGGGATGCCCTGACGCAGGGAGGCAGGATCGAAGGATAGGGGGATCTGTCCTCGGTACACGTCGGCCCCCAGACCCTGCAGCAGACGCTCGTACGACACCAGGGACGCCTGTTGTTGTTGGGCCTGCTGCTCGGCAACGCCCGGCAGGGGTGACTTGCCGGAGCTCATCTCCCGAGGGGTGGGTGTGGCCTTGCGCTCCTGAGGCTGGTTCTTATTGGAGCCTGGACCACACGGAGGACAGATGGGAGAGAGCAGGATGCTTTAGAAAACACACACACACACACACACACACACTGTGGCCTTCATATTAGGTATGTTTACACTAGGGGAGAGCAACTCAACCCAGGGCAAAAAACGATCAACGCATCTCAATCAGACAAGCTAGGAACAGACAGGAAGGAACGTTTGAACTTTTTAACGTTGGGATCCTTAATGTAAAGAAATATCCCTAACTGAAAATCTTAGTTTCCTCCCCATAAAACTAAAATCTCAGTGCAGTTATCACAAAACATATCATTTTTTTGCGTTATAGCTTAACTCGTCAATAGGCTATAAAGTCCTAGGGAACGTTGTGTAATTTAAATAAATCCAGAGGAAGAGGAGAACTTTAGGCTAATTTGTGAGGCATGCAAGACAAGACATTGCGAGATACAGATTACCAAGACATTCTCTCTGCCTGCCCCCTCCTCTCTCTCCCTCACGCTGGCTCGCCTGCTCGTGCACTTCATTAATGATGCGAGTGTGTGTTCAGTCTTCAGTCTGTTACATGTAAAATATCCTAGCCTATATATTGATGATAGGCCCTGCTTTACTGAAGTTGCGAGACATTGCAGGCCACAAAATGGTAAGATAAAGCATTCCATTGCGAGATACAGCTTTTGATTGCCGATAGATAGTCACAACCGTGCACTAGGCCTGTCTGCCTGGTGACCAAACGACTTATATTGTGCCCCTCCCCTCTCTCTCCGCCCCTCGCTAACTCGCTGTGAAAGATGCGAGTGTTTGTGTTCTTGGAAGTACGGAAACTAATCAGTCTCCTCCGTTCCAAAAATAGTCAATCTTTGGAGTTTATCTTTACACTCAGAAATGGGACTCGACACCGGGATTCGAGGAATCAATTATTTTGGAGTCAACATCTCTATCATTGCTAACAGTTGGAAAAATGTCAGGGAAAGGCAAGTGACAGCAGCTAAGTCCTGTATGGCAATACTTTGAGAAGTTAAATGAGAAGGAAATGCAACACTTAACCATCTGAAAGGGAGACAAAAATGTGGCTGGCAGCTGCATTGTGAATTCACAACAGAAAACCGATAATAAAATGGCTGTTTAAACTTTAAGAAAATGTTTCCATTTGTCACATCCCTATGATAGTGTACAGTCAGGCCTGAGTGTGTGACATACCTTCATGCTGCCGCTGGCCTGACAGGGGGGATCCTCGGTGAGAAGGTCCAGGGTAGGGAGCCCTTATGCTGCCCTTGTGTTCCTCGTAGCCCACAGGGCTGTGGTGAGCCTTGCCACCCTGCTCACCCCCCATTGCCAGGGGCGAGGATCGAGCCATGGAGCTGGCCGTGTTGACCACAGTGCTGGAACGGCCCTTAGGACCCTCCTCGTAGCGGCCCCGCTGCTCGGGTCCCCGCATCTCCAGGTGGGAGGGCATGCCGTAGTGGGAGCGTGGGGAGCTGGCGATTATGGAACGAACGTCGTGCCCCTTCCTTGAGCTACCCTGCTCCTGCTTCATAGGAGTGCCCTGAAAAAAAGACAATGAAAAATACAGAATCTTTCTACCAACAATAGTGACTTTTGTTGCTTTTTTATTTTCCTGAGGCACTGTGCACTGACGTGCAGTGCATCTACAGTATGGCATTCCACTCACCTGTGCTATGATGCCCTCTTTGCCAGCCTTGGGCATCATCATGCCTTCGGGCATCAGTCGGAGCTCCTCTCTGGGGATGAGGTGGATGGATCGCCCCCCCTCCTTCACTGTGGGCACAATGGACTCTCGACCCTTCATGGGTTCAGCCACCTGGCCAGTTCCTCGGGATGGGGAGCCCTCTCTCTTCATCTGCTTGGCCTCCCGCCTCATGTAGCCATCCTGGATGTCCAGGTGACGGGGGATACCTGGGGGGAGGAGAGGAGGAACACAAACACACAGGAGTTACAAACTTCACGAGCCATTGTGCAACTAGGTGAGGTGACCATACCCTAATGGAATAAAAGAGTGGGTCTATTTGCTTACCCTGTGAAATGGAACCACGGATGTGGTGGGTTGGGTGTGGGTTGTCTCTCTCGTGTGATATGGCTCTGCCTATCAGACCTGAAGTAGGGGTCGAAGTGAAGAAAGAATAGCATTGGTTACCTCATTGTAGTCTACATAAAGTACATGCTAGAGCTGTTAGAAGGTAGCTGACTCCTAAACTTACCCTCACAGTTAGCTGAAGACAGTGTCTCCCTCATGGGAAACCCCCTGACATCATAGGGGCGCTTCAGCCCCAAGATCTCCCCAGGCTGGCCCCGGCCGTCATCTTTAGGGTTCTGAGAGGGTGGGCCTGAGGAGAACACACCACAAACAACTGTCAACAGAGGAACAGGGATAGTCCACCTAGAAATACAAAGCATCAGCGGGCATTGAGGGGTGGTTTTTACTCTTCAGAAAGTAGTCATACCCTTCAACTTATTCCACATTTTGTTGCGTTACAGCCTGAATTCAAAATGGATTCAATAGATTTTATTCTCACCCATCTACACACAACACCCCATAATGAAAAGGTATTGAAAAATACAGAAATATCTCAATTACATAAGTATTCACACCACTGAGTCAATACTTTGTAGAAGCACCTTTGGTGACGATTACAGCTTTGAGTCGTCTTGGGTATGTCTGTATGAGCTTTGCACATCTGCATTTGGGGATTCTCTCTCATTCTTCCTTGCAGATTTTCTCAAGCGCTGTTAAGATAGATGGGGAGCGGTGGTGAACAACAATCTTCAAGTCTTTCCAAAGATTTTCAATGGGATTCATGTCTGGGCTTTAGCTGGGCCACTGAAGGGCCTTCACATTCTTGTTCTGATGATTTTCCAGCATTGCTTTGGGTGTATGCATGGGGTCATTATCTTGTTGGAACTTAAATCTTCTCCCCAGTCTATGGCTGTTTGCACTGAAGCAGGTTCTCATCAAGGATTTTCTGTATTTGGCTCCATATAGGTGTGCTACATTCTAAATCATGTCCAAATAATTGAATTGCCCACAAGTGGACTCCGATCAAGTTGTAGTGAGATCGCAAGGATGATCAAAGGAAATTGGATGTGAATACAAAGGGGTGTGAAAACTTAGAGCATTCGGAAAGTATTCAGACCCCTTCACTTTTTCCACATTTTGTTACGTTATAGCCTTATTCCAAAGTGTATTCAATAAACAAATATTCCTCAATATACACACAATGCCCCATAATGACAAATCGAAAACAGGTTTTTAGAAATACCTTATTTACATACAGTACCAGTCAAAAGTTTGGACACTCATTTCAGGATTTCTCTTTATTATAATAGTGAAGACATCAAAACTATGAAATAACACATATGGAATCATGTAGTAACCAAAAAGGTGTTAAAAATATATATTTTTCTTCAAAGTAGCCACCCTTTCCCTTGATTACCGCTTTGCACACTCTTGGCATTCTCTCAACCAGCTACTGTTGGGGCACGACAAAATAATATTTATAGAGCAGTTATCTTCCGAATAAACACTTAAAGACCTAGTAATATTTTACATCAATAGCAGTCAACATTAATCGTCACCTTATTTCAGTCTCATCTGAAAGTTGTAAATTCTTGGTTATCTTCATGAACCATGGCTAACAAGTTGAATGAGCAATACAAAATTGGGTTTAATTATTTATTTACTAAATACCTAACTAATCACACAGAATTACATATACACAGAATGAATCATAGATTACACATTATGTCATAAAGGAAACCGTCCCTAGTGGACGGAACAGATATGACAGCTGGTTACCCAAAGAAAAGGGGGCTGGGTTTGAGTGAAAGAGCGGGAAGACTGAA
This sequence comes from Salvelinus fontinalis, assembly GCF_029448725.1. Classification (NCBI taxonomy): domain Eukaryota; kingdom Metazoa; phylum Chordata; class Actinopteri; order Salmoniformes; family Salmonidae; genus Salvelinus; species Salvelinus fontinalis. The sequence goes on along the minus strand of NC_074668.1, from coordinate 21,925,019 downwards.
GAACAAAGGGAGAAGCGATGTCTCTATCGGGCCGTAGGCAGCTACTCTATCGTAAATACAGAATCTTATGCATTCTAAATTACCGCCCATTTGGAAAAGGAAAATGCAATAAATATTGTGTGGTAGACGGGATACTCTGTCCATCCTTTCCTAGCCCACGTTTACAGCGGCCGCTGCTAACTCAACGCCTCGGAGGTATCACTTCTGTAGCAAATAAGAGTTCAAAGTTCATACCATTCGCAACCAAAGCTCACGCTGAGGTTGGCTTCGTTCTGTAGTTGACATGTTAGTCCTTTTCAACGTATGGACCGCCATCCTATCGTCCTCGGAACAGGAGGTTACATTTTCGTCAAGGGCTTGTATAGTGGAGGGAGAAGGGTGTGTTTCAAAGTTTATAACCCATGTCTCTTCACAGGGGCGGTCCACTGGTTGAGCAGAGCCCTAACCTTATGAAAACCCAAATCTCTCATTTGGAAGCTAAAATTACATTTCATCTGGTACCAAATAATTTTCTATTTAAACATTTGAATTGCACAACAATTCCATGTGAATCTGATAACTATAATGTGTAGACTTTCCCAGATACAGTTTATGTCGTCCTGTCATCAGTCATAATGTCTCAGATGACAACCGAACTGACATCATATTCATTAAGTACCAACGCATATTTTCAACTGGTTCTATTACCGAAATATGGTTTCTTTCCCTCCACTTGTTTGATGTTCCCAGACTCTCTCTGTTTAACAAAGGCTATTCAAGAGAGAGAGGAAAGGGAGAAAGGTGTTTATGGGGGGGGGGGGTCATAAACCTTACCCACAGGCCAACGTCATGACAAGGTCTTCAGACTGGAACGAACGTTCACCTTTCAACCGGGCAACAACCCTAAGCACACACCCAAGACAACGCATGAGTGGCTTCGGGGCAAGTCTCTGAATGTCCTTGAGTTGCCCAGCCAGAGCCCCGACTTGAACCCATTCAAACTGGAGAGACCTCTCTGGAGACCTGAAAATAGCTGTGCAGCGATGCTCCCCATCCAACCTGACAGAGCATGAGAGGATCTGCAGAGAAAAACGCGAGAAACTCCCCAAATAAAGCTGTGCCAACCTTGTAGCGTCATACCCAAGAAGACTCGAGGCTGTAATCGCTGCCAATCGCTGGGTCTAAATACTTACGTAAATGTGATATTTCAATTGTTGTTTTGTTATCCATTTGCTAAAATTTCTAAAAAGCTGTTTTTGTTTTTTCATTATGGGGTATTGTGTGTAGATTGATGAAGGGGGAAAAAAATTATTGAATCAATTTTAGGATAAGGCCAGACAAAATCGAGCGAATAAATACAAAATAAATAAACATTAAGTGATAAGGAATAACAGAACTTTACCACATTGTCCTAGGGGGCACTTGTGCAGGCTCTAGGCCTAATGTGAGCTTCAAGAGTTAACTTATTCCATGTAAAAACGTACACTATGTTTCTTAAAAAGAAAGATGTTACAATGTTGTTATAACCATGATAAATTAAACACAATGGGAAGTATAACTTATATAAAATGTTGATGTATAATAATGAATTCATTACCTGAATGCATCTCTATAGCCTATAAGCTTTAACAAATTATTCATACAAATATGAGGCCTCTCATAGACTAGGCCTTGTAGAAAGAGGGTCAACCAAGTTAGGCCTGCCAAATTAACGTAGCATTTGAAAAAATACATAAATCCAGCCTAGAGTATAGCCTATCATCATCAAAATAAAAATAAATGTGTTTATAACATGCACAATTAGAAGCATCAATCTATATAGAGGAAACTTGACTAAATTCCAGCCCAGTAACTTTGCTCACCGCATCCTCCTTTGACTGTCTCGTCTGGCTGCCACGAAAAGCCCTCACCTTGGAGACAGTCGATCACATCATTGTGGAGCTGCTGATCTGCACGAAGTGTGTGCGTGCCACTGGCCATGTACTTTACTGGACATGCTAGCTATTCTCGGCGACACATCATCACTTCAAACGCATTCCATCTTAGTGTTATCGGTTGGCCTACAACTACTGGTAGTACCGGCAAAATGTAAGTTATGAATTGCAAATCACCATACAGCTGACACACTTCGATTTCAATCATTTTGACTTCAATTTGGCCGTCTAAAATACTATCAGCTTGCACTGCATCTTTGCTGATGAATGCCCTGATCTCTGGCCAGTGAATTGGTTCAATGACATTGTTGTTTCGTATATTAATCGCTTCTAATAGATCTGAAAATGATGCATGAACCATGAATTCAACCGACTGTTTGTTTATAACGAGGGATGTCCCACATTTAACCTGGACAGATAAATAGTAGGAGTTTGCGCTGGCTTCAGCCATGACGGCATGAGAGAGAAATGAAACATCTGCATGTCGCTTGCAGGTGTGAGCGTGTGTGTTTCAATGTCCAATCCGAGAAAGTGCAAGAAAAGTAAGGCGGGGCATCCGTTAAACAGTAATTCAACTTCGTCCGGCCTATGGCTGTTATGCAACTAAATGTGGGAAAAGTGAAGGGGTCTGAATATTTTCCGAATGCACTGTATGTAAATTTGATTTTCAATAAACGTCTCAAAACATGTTTTCCCTTAGTCATTATGGGGTATTGTGTGTAGATGGATGAGGAAAAACAATACATTTAAAATTCAGGCTATAACAACAAAATGTGTAATAGGTCAAGGGGTACGAATACTTTCTGAAGGCATTGTAAGTAAGTGAAGTAGCACAGCGTTTCTAGAAGGTTAGAGTACTGACGGTCATAGGTGAGGATGTGTCCACTGATGCCCTCGTAGACCACGTGCCCTTTGGACAGGAGCTCATCCCGCTCCCTCTCTGCTCTGCTGGGGCTGTCCTCTGTGATCAGACGGGTTATGGTCCCCTTGTACAGCATGTCTGCCGGGGTGCCCTGTGAAGGGAGTGTGACAGACATAGAAACAACACTCAATCATCTCACAAGATATAGAGGACATCAGTTTCACAGATTTCATTAGTCATTGTTTTAAGTTCTGAATACTTACAGTACCAGACAAAGGTTTGGACACACCTACTCATTCAAGGTTTTTTCTTCTTCTTTTATTTCTTTCTACATTGTAGAATAGTGAAGACATAAAAACTATGAAATAACACATATGGAATCACGTAGGAACCCAAAAAGTTTTAAACAAATCAAAAAATATTTTATGTTTGAGATTCTTCAAAGTAGCCACACTTTGCCTTGATGACAGCTTTGCACATTCTTGGCATTCTCTCAACCAGCTTCACTTGGGATGCTTTTCCAACAGTCTTGAAGGAGTTTCCCACATATGCTGAGCACTTGGCTGCTTTTCCTTCACTCTGCGGCCCAACTCATCCCAAATGATCTCAATTGGGTTGAGGTTGGGTGATTGTAGAGACCAGGTAATCTGATGCAGCACTCATCACTCTCCTTCTTGGTCAAATAGCCCTTACACAGCCTGGAGGTGTGTTGGGTCATTGTCCTGTTGAAAAACAAATGATAGTCCCACTAAGCGCAAACCAGATGGGATGGCGTATCGCTGCAGAATACTGTAGTAGCCATGCTGGTTAAGTGTGCCTTGAATTCTAAATAAATCACAGACAGTGTCACCAGCAAAGCACCCCCACACTATCACACCTCCATGCTTCACGGTGGGAACCACACATGTGGAGATCATCCGTTCAGCTACTCTGTGTCTCACAAAGACACTGGTTGGAACCAACAATCTCAAATTTGGACTCATCAAAGCAAAGAACAGATTTCTACCGGTCGAATGTTCATTGCTCGTGTTTCTTGGCCCAAGCAAGTCTCTTATTATTGGTGTCCTTTAGTAGTGGCTTCTTTGGAGTATTTCGACCATGAAGGCCTGATTCACGCAGTCTCCTCTGAACAGTTGATGTTGAGATGCGTCTGTTACTTGAACTCTGTGAAGCATTTATTTGGGCTACAATCTGAGGTGCAGTTAACTCTAATGAACTTATCCTCTGAAGCAGAGGTAACTCTGGGTCTTCCTTTCCTGTGGCGGTCCTCATGAGAGCCAGTTTCATCATAGCGCTTGATGGTTTTTGCGAAGCACTTGAAGAAACGTTCAAAGTTCTTGAAATCCTCCGGATTGACTGACCTTCATGTCTTAAAGTAATGATGGAGTGTCGTTTTCTATGCTTATTTGAGCCGTTCTTGCCATAATATGGACTTGGTCTTTTACCAAATAGGGCTATCTTCTGTGTACCACCCCTACCTTCTACACCTGCATTACTTGCTGTTTGGGGTTTTAGGCTGGGTTTCTGCACAGCACTTCGTGACATCAGCTGATGAAAGGGCTTTATAAATACATTTGATTGATTTATTTATTGATTGAAAATTGATTGGCTCAAACACATTAAGGAAAGAAATTCCACAAACTTTTAACAAGGCACAACTGTTAATTGAAATTCATTCCAGGTGACTACCTCATGAAGCTGGTTGAGTGAACGCAAAGAGTGTGCAAAGCTGTAATTAAGGCAAAGGGTGGCTACTTTGAAGAATCTCAAATATAAAATATATTTGGATTTGTTTAACACTTTTTTGTTACTATATGATTCCATGTGTTATTTCATAGTTTTGATGTCTTCACCCTTACTCTACAATGTAGAAAATAGTAAAAATAAAGAAAAACTCTGGAATGAGTAGGTGACTGGTACTGTATATTTTTCCAGAATAAAAATTTTCATTGAGATAGCTCTGGTGAGTAAGATCCTACGGAGTGTACATCATGCACTGATGCCACATAGGAATACAATGTGTCTCAGACAATAAGCCCCACAGACTCTGCAGTGCTAACACTAGGTGACAAAATGTCAGCAGCAGGTTTGGTCGGGGCTTTCTGTCATATCTCTGGCACACTTTGCTGTGAGTCATATTTCCGCCATGGCCGCTGAGTGTTTATGTAAGCCTGCTGGGAGGCTGATAGAGAGCACACAAGGCTGTCATTGGAGCCTGATATGGAGTGTTGGAGAGGGGGGGGGGGGGGGGGGGGGGGTGAAGAGGGACATGTGTTGCCCTAGATCACATTTCCTGTCTGTTGATTACAGCTCTTTCCAAAGAACGGGGGTGGTGGGTGGGGGGTGTAGTATAGGTCAGGGGCCAGGGCATCTACCCCTCAGCATTCAACTTTATCAAGGGAGATGCGAGCGACGCACCTGATACAGCAAAGCCTTATCTGTACACGCACGCATACACACACTTTCGCTTTAGCAGTCAGCTAAAAAAACAAGGAAGGAGCAGGCTACTTCCCCACCCGCTCTGATTACATCTCTCTCACCTTTCCCTCAGTTATCTATCTGGGCATATATAACATCACCCCATTTCAAGGCCAGTTGGCCGAGGCAGATATTACAGCAGGCTGAGGACTGTGCATATCAGTGATGGGGCTTAGTGAGTGGAGAATAAACAGATAAATAAAGTAGAGAACAGATGTGGTACAGTGTGTACCTGTTGCTAGGGCGACAGGGAGCAATCAGAGCCACGATCATGTCACACCAGGCAGAATCAGCAGGGAGATCCTGCCTGCCTGCAGCCCCAGCCTTTACCCTGCCTGAACACTAACTGAGCCTGACTAACTTTCCAGCCTGTGGTCATGACCTCTCAACACGTCTATGTCATTGTCCTCGTTTCATTTGGAGGCATACAAACAGTCCGGTGAGACTTTTAGGTCAAAGCTGATAAAGTTATGAGAGTAAATAAGGCACAGTAAGCAGAAGCACATTGTAGTGTTGTGGTCAGTGTGTTGCTCTTACCTGGGTGATGGAGCCTCCCCGGTAGGAGATGGGGGAGTCCTGGTGCACTCTGGTACCTGGGATGCCCTTTGTGATGCTGCCCCCCTGCACTGCTGGCAAAGACCCTGCAAATGCAACACATCCAGGAGCAGAGTCAGGGCTTTATATTGGCATAGACATCTGTTTATGTACCAATAACAGAGAAGAAAATCCGTATATGCAGAGAGCAGTGTACACTTGGTGCCCAACATCAAGGGGTGTGGAATGTATCTAGTTATGAACTCACCACGTCCAGCGTTGGCGTCATGGGGCATCCCCTGCGTGGACAGGTTCTCTGCCAGGGATGACGGGCACCGCGGAGACAGCTGCTCCTGCTTCACCACCGGGTATGGACCTGGTGTGTGTGTGTGAGTCAGAGAGGGACAGAGTGAGACAAGAGCAGAGAGGAGAGAGAGTGTCAATGGAGAAAGCCCAGGACACCCAAACTCTACAATTGAAGGTTAGGGTAAGAAGAAGGCAACTCACCAGCAAACCAAGGCTGGGAGTGCTGCACCCACTCCAGACACTTGGACTCACCCACTTTCCTCTGATCCATCCAGGACAAACCCATCTGTGCAGGGGGCATCTTCCCATGGTCCATCCCGTGAGCCGGGCTATGCAGCTGCACTGGGGTGCCCTGCGAACCACATAACAACAGTGAGCATGGTGAACGGCAACACTAAATTCACTTTCACAATAACTCAACATCTAATGGGTGATATGGCTCTCTCGAGTAGTGTCCTATACCTGTGTGATAGACCCCCCTGGCTTGTTGGAGGAGATGAGAGGGGGTGGCTCTGGCATATGGAGGGGGAGCACCGCTGCCATTCTGGCACCATCCTGCTGCAGACCAGGGGGCCCAGAGTGGCCAGCCTGCTGGACAGCTGAGAGCAAAGACAGAAATATACTTTAAAAATATAGACATGGCAGTTTAGGGAAGCAAAGTAGGGTTGGCTAAGAATAGCACAGAGCAAGGAGGCATAACAATGAAATGGGAGATGAGACTTGAACTGGAATAGAAGGGATGAGGGTCTGATGGGAATAGGGAGGGGTGAGGGTATGATGATGGGAATAGGGAGGGATGACGGTTTGACTAGAGGGAATAATAGTAAGGTAGGGAAGGTCTGGGGAATAGAGAGGGGTTGTAGTGGGACAGTGGACAATCAAAGCACTTCTAACTCACATGGCTCTCAGATATCTCAATTCTTATTAGCCAACACCCGTCACGTGATCGGGTCCTTCTCACAGGCATCTCAGCTAAGAAGTAGGCTACAAGTGAAGACAGACACAGCGGGGACGCAACTGTGCGGATCCTTCTTATCGAATTCCGAGGCGCATATTGCATATATCCATCCACATTTGGCCTACAGTACTTTTCGTCAGCCAACAAGATGAGTAGGCCTTACAAACAGCAAAAGCTATAGCCTGTAAATGCACTATCCCCCATAGTACATAAGTTTAACTATTCAATTGGTCAACTTGTCCTTCTGTGCAAGAAATAAATATTCCAAACATACTCTGGGACAGTTGGGAAAGGGTGTCAGCTGTACAACTGAATGCCTTCAACTGAAATGTGTCCCCCGTATTTTACCCAACCCCTCAATCAGAGGTGCGGGGGGATGCCTTAATCGACATCCACGTCTTCGGCGCACGGGGAACACTGGGTTAACTGCCTTGCACAGGGGCAGAACAATAGATTTTTACCTCGTCAGCTCTGGGATTCGATCCAGCAAATGTTGATAAACTATAAGGCTATTTCTATTTCTTGACATTATTTGTGCAGCAATGCGCACACGGCAGTAGGCATAAGCGCGAATGTTCCAAAATGCAATCAATTAGCAGCGAAACACTGTTCTCCAAAGTGACCGCAAACGCAATTATGCATGTAATTCTTCATTATAAAAGTTGCATTTTTACAGTGAAAATTATCTTCCCCAAACTTGAAACTCACATGCCGCCTACGTATGCCAGTTAGGCTCTACACTGGTCGTAAAGCGGATTAATGTGCTTAATTTTAGTTTTGGCCACTTTAGTTGTGATACAAACCTTATCAAAACATATAGGCCTATGGGCTAGGCCAGTGGTTCCCAAACTTGTTATAGTCCCGTACCCCTTCAAACATTCAACCTCCAGCTGCGTACCCGCTCTCGCACTCTCAAATGTTGTTTTTTTGCCATCATTGTAAGCCTGCCACACACACACACACTATACAATACATTTATTAAACATAAGAATGAGTGTGAGTTTTGTAACAAGAAGGTCAGCATCCCGGAGTCGCCTTCATTGTTGACGTTGAGACTGGTGTTTTGAGGGTACTATTTAATGAAGCTGCCAGTTGAGGACTTGTGAGGCGTCCGTTTCTCAAACTAGACACTAATGTACTTGTCCTCTTGCTCAGTTGTGCAGCTGGGCCTCCCACTCCTCTTTCTATTCTGGTTAGTGCCAGTTTGCGATGTTCTGTGAAGGGAGTAATACATAGCATTGTACAAGATCTTCAGTTTCTTGGCAATTTCTTGCATGGAATAGCCTTCATTTCTCAGAACAAGAATAGACTGACGAGTTTCAGAAGAAAGTTAATTGTTTCTGGCATTTTGAGCCTGTAATCGAACCCATAAGTACTGATGCTTCTGACACTGAACTAGTCTAAAAGGAAAGTTTTATTGCTTCTTTAAATCAGGATAACAGTTTGCAGCTGTGCTAACATAATTGCAAAAGGGTTTTCTAATGATCAATTAGCATTTTAAAATTATAAACTTGGTTCCAAGATGACGTAGCAGTCGGACGTGTGTTTTGTCTTGTCCCGTCCCGTGAAATTTTTGTTTACCTCATTTTTATTTCGTATATATTTTAATCTCACTTTCCATCTACGGACTGAATATACTCTCCTACAACCCGCCTCACCCAATGTGGTACGGGTCTGCTATTTTTATACTTTAAAACCGGAACCCCATCAGAAGCTAGCCAGCTAACTAGCAGTCAGTTAGCCACTGCTAGCGGTCTTCACCGTTAACTCGGACACCAGTAAGCCTAAGCTCGGTCAATACCTGCCAGTCTGCACAGCGCGATATCAACCCAGAGCATATCGGACTGCTTTTTCTCTACCACATCCTACCACAAGCTCTGAACCTCTACACCGGATCATCGCAGCTAGCTAGTTGCAATCTGAGTGGCTACTCCTGGATAACGTCTCTGTCCCAAAGCAAGCACCAGTTAGACTTGAGCTAGACCCATCTCCCGGCAAGCCAAGGAGGTCCACCAGCCAATTCTTGGGCTACAATACCTCTTTTGCCAATTGGCCTGGACCCTTTACTGCCGACACGGAGCCCTGCCGATCCATCACGACTGGTCTGCTAACGTATTTGTCCGAAGTGGTTTCAATAGGCTCTTCCGTTGCGATGTCACCGAAGGCCTATCTGCAACCCCGGTCCGCTAGCCGTCTGAATCGCCGTGTCTCCAGCTCGCCTTGCGTAGTTGAGACTACTGAATCGGCTCCGAATCACGTATTGCTACTAATTGGAACCTATGATCACTCGGCTACACATGCCTCTCCCTAATATCAATATGCCTTATCTATTGCTGTTATGGTTAGTGATTGTTGTCTTATTTCACTGTAGAGCCCCCCAGCCCTGCCCAATATGCCTTAGATAGCCTTTTTGTCCCACCCCACACGCATGCGGTGACCCCACCTGGCTTAACTGGTGCCTCTAGAGACAAAACCTCTCTCATCATCACTCAATTCCTAGGTTTAACTCCACTATACTCACATCCTACCATACACTTGTCTGTACATTATGCCTTGAATCTATTCTTCCACGCCCAGAAATCTGCTCCTTTTACTCTCTGTTCCGAACACACTAGACGACCAGTTCTTATAGCCTTTAGTCGTACCCTTATCATACTCCTCCTCTGTTCCTCTGGTGATGTAGAGGTTAACCCAGGCCCTGCAGCCACCAGCACCACACCCATTCCCCAGGTGCTCTCATTTGTTGACTTCTGTAACCGTAAAAGCCTTGGTTTCATGCATGTTAACATCAGAAGCCTCCTCCCTAAGTTTGTTTTATTCACTGCTTCAGCACACTCCGCCAACCCTGATGTCCTGGCTTAGGAAGGCCACCAAAAATCCTGAAATTTCCATCCCCAACTACAACATTTCCCGACAAGATAAAACTGCCAAAGGGGGCGGAGTTGCAATCTACCACAGAGTTCTGTCATACTATCCAGGTCTGTGCCCAAACAATTCGAGCTTCTACGTTTAAAAATCCAACTTTCCAGAAACAAGTCTCTCACCATTGCCGCTTGTTATAGACCCCCCTCAGTCCCCAGCTGTGCCCTGGACACCATATGTGAATTGATTGCCTCCCCATCTATCTTCAGAGTTCGTACTGTTAGGTGACCTAAACTGGGATATGCTTAACCGTCCTATAATCTAAGCTAGATGCCCTCAATCTCACACAAATTATCAAGGAACCTACCAGGTACAACCCTAAATCCATAACAACGGGCACCCTCTTAGATATCATCCTGACCAACTTGCCCTCTAAATACACCTCTGCTGTCTTCAACCAGGATCTCAGCGATTACTGACTTAAGGCCTGCATCCGTAATGGGTTCGCGGTCAAACGACCACCCCTCATGACTGTCAAACACTCTCTAAAACACTTCAGCAAGCAGGCCTTTCTAATCGATCTGGCCCGGGTATCCTGGAAGGATATTGACCACATTCCGTCAGTAGAGGATGCCTGGTTGCTCTTTAAAAGTGCTTTCCTCGCCATCTTAAATAAGCATGCCCCATTCAAAAAAATGTAGAACTAAGAACAGATATAGCCCTTGCTTCCCCCCAGACTTGACCACCCTTGACCAGCACAAAAACATCTTGTGGCGATGTGCATTAGCATCGAATAGCCCCCGCGATATGCAACTTTTCAGGGAAGTAAGGAACCAATATACACAGTCACTTAGGAAAGCTAAGGCTAGCTTTTTCAAACAGAAATTTGCATAATGCAGCACTAATTCCAAAAAGTGTTGGGACACTAAAGTCCATGGAGAATAAGAGCACATCCTCCCACCTGCCCACTGCACTGAGGCTAGGAAACACTGTAACCACCGATAAATCTACGATAATCGATCACGTCAAGAAGCACTTTTCTATGGCTGGCCATGCTTTCCACTTGGCTAGCCCGACCCCGGCCAACAGCTCTGCACCCCCTGCAGAAACTTGCCCAACCCCCCCCCCCCCCCACTTCTCCTCCACCCAAATCCAGACAGCTGATGTTCTAAAAGAGCTGCAGAATCTGGATCCTTACAAATCAGCTGGGCTAGACAATCTGGACCCTCTCTTTCTAAAATTATCCGCCGAAATTGATACAACCCCTATTACTAGCCTGATCAACTTCTCTTTTGTATCGTCTGAGATCCCCAAAGATTGGAAAGCTGCCGCGGTCATCCCCCTCTTCAAATGGGGATACACTCGAGACACAAACTTGTATAGACCTACAGTTGAAGTCAGAAGTCTACATACACTTAGGTTGGAGTCATTTAAACTTGTTTTCATTTCTTGTTAACAAACTACAGTTTTGGCAAGTGGGTTAGGACATCTATTTTGTGCATGACACAAGTAATTTTTCTAACAATTGTTTACAGACAGATTATTTCACTTATAATTCACTGTATCACAATTCCAGTGGGTCAGAAGTTTACATAGACTAAGTTGACTGTGCCATTAAACAGCATGGAAAATCCAAGAAAATGATGTCATGGCTTTAGAAGCTTCTGATAGGCTAATTGACATAATTTGTGTCAATTGGAGGTGTAACCTGTGGATGTATTTCAAAGCCTACCTTCAAATTCAGTGTGTCTGCTTGACATCTTGGGAAAACCAAAAGAAATCAGCCAAGACCTCAGAAAAAAATTGTAGACCTCCACAAGTCTGGTTCATCCTTGGGAACAATTTCCAAACGCCTGAAGGTACCACGTTCATCTGTACAAACGATAGTATGCAAGTATAAACCCCATGAGACCACGCAGCCGTCATACCGCTCAGGAAGGAGACTCGTTCTGTCTCCTAGAGATGAACGTACTTTGGTGCGAAAGGTGCAAATCAATCCCTGAACAAAAAGGGGGATGCTTGCAAGCCGAAGAACACCATCCCAACCGTGAAGCACGGGGGTGGCAGCATCATGTTGTGGGGGTGCTTTGCTGCAGGAGTGTCTGGTGCACTTCACAAAATAGATGGCATCATGAGGCCGGAAAATTATGTGGATAAGCAACATCTCAAGACATCAGTCAGGAAGTTAAAGCTTGGTCGCAAATGGGTCTTCCAATTGGACACTGACCCCAAAGCATACTTCAAAAGTTTATTTTGACTCTGTCAATCACCGCATTCTTATCGGCAGACTCAATAGCCTTGGTTTCTCAAATGACTGCCTCGCCTGGTTCACTAACTACTTCTCAGATAGAGTTCAGTGTGTCAAATCGGAGGGCCTGCTGTCCGGACCTCTGGCGGTCTTCTATGGGGGTGCCACAGGGTTCAATTCTCAGCCCGACTCTTTTCTCTGTATATATCAATGATGTTGCTCTTGCTGCTGGTGATTCTCTGATCCACCTCTATGCAGACGACACCATTCTGTATACATCTGGCCCTTCTTTGGACACTGTGTTAACAAACCTCCAAACGAGCTTCAATGCCATACAACACTCCTTCCGTGGCCTCCAACTGTTTTTAAATGCTAGTATAACTAAATGCATGCTCTTCAACCGATTGCTGCCCACACCCGCCCGCCCTACTAGCATCACTACTCTGGACGGTTCTGACTTAGAATATGTGGACAACTACAAATACCTAGGTGTCTGGTTAGACTGTAAAACTCTCCTTCCAGACTCACATTAAGCATCTTCAATCCAAAAATAAATCTTGAATCTGCTTCCGATTTCGCAACAAAGCCTCCTTCACTCATGCTGCCAAACATACCCTCGTAAAAGTGACTATCCTACCGATCCTTGACTTCGGCGATGTCATTTACAAAATAGCCTCCAACACTCTACTCAGCAAATTGGATGTAGTCTATCACAGTGCCATAAGTTGTCACCAAAGCCCCATATACTACCCACCACTGCGACCTCGCTACATATTCGTCGCCAAACCCACTGGCTCCAGGTCATCTATAAGTCTTTGCTAGGTAAAGCCCCACCTTATCTCAGCTCACTGGTCACCATAGCAACACCCACCTGTAGCACACGCTCCAGCAGGTATATTTCACTGGTCATCCCCAAAGCCAACACTTCCTTTGGCCACCTTTCCTTCCAGTCCTCTGCTGCCAATGACTGGAACGAATTGCAAAAATTACTGAAGCTGGAGAGATCTCCCTCACTAACTTTAAGCATCAGCTGTTTGAGCAGCTTACCGATCAATGTACCTGTATACAGCCAATCTGTAAATAGCACACCCATCTACCTCATCGCCATATTGTTATTTATCTTCTTGCTCTTTTGCACCCCAGTATCTCTACTTGCACATCATCATCTGCACATCTATCACTCCAGTGTTAATGCTAAATTGTAATTATTTTCGCCTCTATGGCATATTTATTGCCTTACCTCCCTAATCTTCTACATTTGCACACACTGTACATAGATTTTTCTATTTTCTTTTCTTTTGTGTTATTGACTGTATGTTTGTTCATGTGTAACTGTGTTGTTGTTTGTGTCGCACTGCTTTGCTTTATCTTGGCCAGGTCGCAGTTGTAAATGAGAACTTGTTCTCAACTGGCCTACCTGATTAAATAAAGGTGAAAAAATAAATAAAAATAAAATTAGCTCACACAACGTGCCATTGGAACACAGGAGTGATGGTTGATGATAATGGGCCTCTGTACACCTATGTAGTTATTCCATTAAACATCAGCCATTTCCAGCTACAATAGTCATTTACAACATTAACAATGTCTACACTGTATTTCTGATTAATTTGATGTTATTTTAAATGGACAAAAAATGTGCTTATCTTTCGAAAACAAGGACATTTCTAAGTGACCCCAAACGTTTGAACGGCAGTGTGTGTGTGAAATTAGTTTTGATTTAGAATGGACCATTATCATGCACTTGTCTCAGAACAGGGTCATGGGGGTAAAAAATGTATGTCATCTAAGCACTTAAATAGCTTTTCCCGTGGTTTATTTTCATGCCTGCCAGGTACGCTATACTCCTGCTGTAAAGCGAAACAATGTGCTTAATATTAGGAAAGTTGATAAATGAATATAAACTGAACAAAAACATAAACGCAACATGTAAAGTGTTGGTCCCACATTTCATGAGGTGAAATAAAAGATCCCAGACATTGTCCATACGCACAAAAAGCTTATTTCTCTCAAATGTTGTGCACAAAATTGTTTACATTCCTGTTAGTGAGCATTTCTCCTTTGCCAAGATAATCCATCCACTGACAGGTGTGCATATCAAGAAGCTGATTAACCTGTTTGGGCTGCACGCTGAATATTGAAAAAACTGGAAAATGTGTGCACATTTTCAAACGGCCTCCTAAGAAACTTTTTATTTTCCAATATGCATATATTTACTACTGTTGGATAGATAACAGTCTGTAGTTTCTAAAAAGGTTTGAATTGTTTCTCTAAGTCGAACAGAAATATTTTTACAGCCATTTTCCCAGCCGAATTGAGTTTCCCAAAATGCGATGTGTCTCTTTAAGACCTTCTCTATAAAAGGCCATTTGACTTATGACCATAGGGACACGTCAGAGGCGTTCGCCAGACTGTAATGCGGAAGTGAGAATTGAAAGGAGTCGAATATCTCTTCCCTGGACTGAATAACAGAACTTCTTGTGAGACCTGCGCAGTTAAAATAAAAATCCGGGCGCGAAGGATAATTTGATCTCGGCTTCTGGAACAAGGTAGATAACGTTGAATATGATGCCTGACTACGATATTATTTGCTACATGTCACAAAATCATCCTAAAGTGTGTTTTTTCAATATACTTTAATTATATTATTGCAATTTATTCTGGACTTTAGATGTGAAACGACGGAATAATTTTTTGAAGAAACGCTTTCTGGCGCAGCAATGCTACCGTGCTAGCTAACCAAAGAGGGAAATCATTCGTTCTGGAACCCAACTAAAGACTCTACTGGACATTGGACCCCGTTACAACATTCTGATGGAGTACCAAGAAAGATAAGACCCAATTTGGGATGCTTTTTCATATATATGTCGAACTGTTGAATGCTAACTCTGCTAACTATGCTAGGCTAGCGCTTGACTAGAATCAATGCTGCCTTATGCTAGCTTATGATGTTAGCTAATATAACGATATATTGTGTTTTCGCTGTAAAACACTTCAAAAATCGGAAATGTTGTCTGTATTCACAAGATATCTGTCTTTCATTAGTTATCCACCATATGTTTTTCTGAAATGTTTTATGAGGTGTAATTAGTAGCCGACGTTGGTGTATGTATTTTCTCTGGCTACTCCCGGCTGGATTCAGACTGTAGCTATGTATTAGCATTTTTGGGTAGCATCAATGTAAAACTGATTTATAGCTAAAATATGCACTTTTTATGAACAAAACATAGATTTATTGTGTAACATGTTATATGACTGTCATCTGAGGTCGTTTTTTCTGGGCTCTTTAGGTTGGTTTTAGTTTATTTCGGTTGGTTGTGCATGCTACTTCAATCATAATTCATACTTCATAATCATAATTCATACGTGTCTGTCCACTTTTGTATTTGGTGGTGAGCTAACATAAATATATGTGGTGTTTTCTCTGTAAAACATTTAAAAAATCGGACATGTTGGCTGGATTGACAAGATGTTTATCTTTCAAATGCTGTATTGGACTTGTTAATGTGTAAAAGTTAAATATTTTAAAAAAATAGATTTTGAATTTCGCGCTCTGCAGGGGTGTCATTTTCGGTCCGAGGTCGGGCTTGCACCCCAAACAGGTTAAACAGCATGACCATTACACAGGTGCACATTGGGCTGGGGACAATAAAAGGCCACTCTAAAATGTGCAGTTTTGTCACACAACACAAAGCCACATATGTCTGTTTTGAGGGAGCATGCAATCGGCATGCTGACTGCAGGAATGTCCACCAGAGCTGTTGCCAGAGAATGTAATGTTCATTTTTCTATCCTAAGGCATTTTTTTTCTATCCTAAGGCATTTTATCCAATGTCATTTTAGAGAATTTGGCTATACGTCCAACCGGTGTCACAACTGCAGACCACATGTAAACACGCCAGCCCAGGACTTCCACATCCGGCTTCTTCACCTGCAGGATCATCTGAAACCAGCCACCCAGACAGCTGATGAAACTGAGGAGTATTTATGTCTGTAATAAAGCCCTTTTGTGAAAAAAACAAAAAACAAATTCTGATTGGCTGGGCCTGGCTCCACAGTGGGTCCTCCCAGGCCCATGGCTCCACCCCTGCCCAGTCAAGTGAAATCCATAGATTAGGGTGCTGGGTACCAGGGACTGGCACATTTGGGAGGCCAATAATGACCAACAGCAGTCATGCACTGACTCACATATCAGAGCTTGGAGAAGCCTAGTTACCACGACTAAACGGTCACGTGGAATTTGACTGCAGTCAGCGTAACAGCCCTAAGTGGGACTCACAGGAGTTGTAGTGGAGTAGGTGCTGGTCGTGGCTGAGCTTGGCCATGTCTCGATGGGACATTGGGTAGGGGGACATGACGGGCCGGCCCAGTGTAGTGGCCCTCAGGTCCTCTGGCCCCACCGCCTGCTTCTTAGGGTCACCATGAGGAGAGAAGGCCCGGGACTTATCTGCAAGACGGGATAAACACACACAGACAAACGGTAAGGGATGGGGGGTAGTTGCTATCTTTCTGGAAGCTGAGAACCATCCCTTGGTCAGCGCTAGCTTTTTATTCTCCTTCTCATCATCGTCATTACTATCATCATTACTATCATCATCATCATAGCAAGGAGTGCAGCCAGGCAGCGTCTGCGCAGTCAGCCACACAGCAATGCTGCTCCACACAGCCACAGCACACACTGCCAAACCTTGTAATAGTGTTACACACACAATCAAATCCCACTGAGGAAGTGAATTTAGCTAGGTGTGTGTTGGGCGAAGGGGTATGAGTTAGGGATAGATTGGGGTGGGGCGGGGTGTTAACCTACGTAATCCGTGAAGTAGAGTCTGCAGCCACCTCTCGTTGCCTTCCAGCTCTGCAGGGACACAGACATACTGCAGCTGATCACATACATCACACTCACACACACAGTCACGCGTACATATGTCCATGTAGGGCTGGGCGATATGACCAAAATATTATATCACTGATTTATTTTAAATTGACGATATGACAGTATTTAACGCTATTTTATGTTTTTTAATAATAAAAGTTCTAAATTTGCTTCATGAGTAATGCGTGACCCTAGGGTGGCAACACATATAGTTGAAGTCGGAAGTTTACATACACTTCGGTTGGAGTCATTAAAATGTGTTTTTCAACCACTCCATAAATTTCTTGTTAACAAACTATAGTTCTGGCAAGTCGGTTAGGACATCTACTTAGTGCATGACACAGTCATTTTTCCAACAATTGTTTACAGACAGAATATTTCACTTATAATTCACTGTATCACAATTCCAGTGGGTCAGAAGTTTATACACTAAGTTGACTGTGCCTTTAAACAGCTTGGAAAATTCCAGAAAATGATGTCATGGCTTTAGACGCTTCTGATAGGCTAATTGACATCATTTGTGTCAATTGGAGGTGTACCTGTGGATGAATTTCAAGGCCTACCTTCAAACTCTGCCTCTTTGCTTGACATCATGGGAAAAAGAAAGAAAAAAATCTGGAAAAAATTGTAGACGTCCACAAGTCTGGTTCATTCTTGGGAGCAATTTCCAAATGCCTGAAGGTAGGTACCACGTTCATCTGTACAAACAATAGTACGCAAGAATAAACACCATGGGACCATGCAGCCGTCATACCACTCAGGAAGGAGACGTGTTCTGTCTCCTAGAGATGAACGTACTTTGGTGCAAAAAGTGCAAATCAATCCCTGAACAACAGCAAACGACCTTGTGAAGATGCTGCAGGAAATAGGTACAAAAGTATCTATATCCACAGTAAAACGAGTCCTATATTCACATAATCTGAAAGGCCGCTCAGCAAGGAAGAAGCCACTGCTCCAAAACCGCCATAAAAAATCCAGACTACGGTTTGCAACTGCACATGAGGACAAAGAACATACTTTTTGGAGAAATGTCCTCTGGTCTGATGAAACAAAAATAGAACTGTTTGGCCATAATGACCATCGTTATGTTTGGAGGAAAAAGAGGGAGGCTTGCAAACCGAACAACACCATCCCAACCGTGAAGCACGGGGGTGGAAGCATCATGTTGTTGGGGTGCTTTGCTGCAGGAGGGACTGGTGCACTTCACAAAATAGATGGCATCATGAGGAAGGAAAATTATGTGGATATATTGAAGCAATATCTCAAGACATCAGTCAGGAAGTTAAAGCTTGGTCGCAAATGGGTCTTCCAAATGGACATTGACCCCAAGCATACTTCCAAAGTTGTGGCAAAATGGCTTAAGGACAACAATGTCAAGGTATTGGAGTGGCCATCACAAAGCCCTGATCTCAATCCCATAGAATATTTGTGGGCCGAACTGAGCGTGTGCGAGCAAGGAGGCCTACAAACCTGACTCAGTTACACCAGCTCTGTCAGGAGGAATGGGCCAAAATCCACCCAACTTATTGTGGGAAGCTTGTGGAAGGCTACCCAAAACATTTGACTCAAGTTAAAACAATTTAAAGGCAACGCTACCAAATACTAATTGAGTGTATGTAAACTTCCGACCCACTGGGAATGTAATGAAATAAATAAAAGCTGAAATAAATAATTCTCTCAACTATTATTCTGACATTTCACATTCTTAAAATAAAGTGGTGATTCTAACTGACCTAAGACAGGGAATTTCTACTTGGATTAAATGTCAGAAATGGTGAAAAACTGAGTTTAAATGTATCTGGCTAAGGTGTATGTAAACTTCCGACTTCAACTGTACATTCTAAGTGATTTCAATGGGTCTTTATTCTGATTGTTTTATACTGTTCAATTCAACACATTTTTTAAAATCAATTTCTGCATTTGACATCATTTCCACACTGCCATTTAGGGCTGCACGATATGAGCAAGCAATCTGGGCCTTATTTTTAACCAAATGATGCAATATGACTTGCAATTTAGAGCAAAATACTTGGGTTAACTGTTGGAATCATGGAAATAGAATGTCTATTCTAGTTATATAGTTAGAATATAATTTGTTTGACATGACAACTAACGAAAATGCCAGGGAGGAGTTATTATGACAGGGTAGGAACAAAAGTGTCGTTAGGCGTTTCCTAGGTGACCCTATAATCTTTGGCTACATTTAATGTTCTCTTGGCTACTTCATGTAGCTAACATATTCTTTCTTTGTGTATTCCTCTTCGATTTCGAAGATACTGTTGCACAAACATGCTGATTTAGGTCTACACCATCACTATTATTATCAGGCTGTATTAGCTAGCTACGTTTGCTCTTACTCAGTACATTTATTAGCTAGCTAGCAATTAGCTTTAGCGGCTAACAATCAGCGGCTCACAAGATTTGGGAACAACTTGCTAAGAAAAGACAAACTAGCTGTTTGCAGATGTAAGAAACACAAACTAATAGTGTAATTATAGAATGCTGGTAGATTTATATTAAGAAGCAAAGTGACAACTGCATCATTGTCATCAACATTGTTGCATATGCTGCATTGACCTTGCAGGCTGAACGCAAGTGTCTCGTGGTCAAGGAACATCAAATGTTCTCCTTGAGTGACAGGAGCCGGGGCTAGGTCTGTGTGGAAAGCGGCATAGAGAGAGAGAGAGAGAGAGAGAGGAGAGAGATGACTCAAGTAGCGAAGTAAATTATAAAAATGGACGTCACACACTGCGTATCACATTTAACAATCCAAAAATTCTAATACCGTTATAGAAGGTAAAGTAAAAACCCACACCGGTCCGTGCATCAATACCGGTATATCGCAAAAAACGGTATACCGCCCAGCCCTATGTCCATGCAGCTCGAATCCCCAGATGGAAACTCTTCAGTCCTCCATGCCTGTCTGACTATTTATAACTCCAGCTCAACAGTGGAGAATTTTGTGTAAACATCTGCTAATTAACTTCTAAATAAGACTAGGACTGGATAGGTCTAGTAACTCACATGGAGCACAACTCCACAATGATATCAAAGACTGAACTTTACACAGATCCCGCTGCATGGTTATACCTGACTGTGAGCCCAACGATCAATACCTGCACTTTAGACAACACACTGTGGAACTGACAGAGTCCTCAAGTAAGCATGGAATCATCCAGAGCTACCAGGAGCTTCTAAACAATAGCACCAACGTAGAATCAAAGTAACAGTTTAGCTGTAGGAGGGAGTTGTCTTTAGACTGAGCAGGAGGGTGAGAGGAGCTGGGGAGAGAGAGGGCTGATGTTCGTACCGTCTTTGTCGCTGGCGGAGGGGCTACGTGGGTGGACGCGGGGGCTGCTGATGTTATGGGGGTCTCCCTGCGATGGGTAAGCGTGCTGTTTGCTGGGCTGACCGGCATGCTGCTTGGCCTCCTGGGAGGACTCTCCATGAGCCATGCTGATCTGCTGCTGGTAGAGAGCCAGGGCATGAGGGGGCAGCTCAGCCTTACTACACCCGCACCGAGGTCCACCATCCGGCATCTGGGGCATCTGCACACACAGGAGAGAGAAGCCTGGTGAGCAACAGATACACATACAAACGATATACACCCGGGAGATCCCACATCTAATGACCCGGTTCCTCTTATTTTCCCTAATGCCTGGCATCTTGTTTCTCCTCTGGGTCAATGTATCCCCTCTCCTCCAGCTGGCCTGCTTATCTAATACAAATATGATAGGACTTCATAATTTTACTCGCCATGCTGTTATCTGTGTAAGAAGCAGTATTGTCATTACAGGAGGGCTGGCCTTAATACCACTAGGGGGTAGAATGACCAGGCTGGACTAATCCAAGGACTTATCTGTTACTGATTCTACCTGGCTGGCTTCCATATGCTTTCCAAGGATGGAGGAGACAAAGATACAGGCTGTGGCCCTGGCGTGGGATGCACTGACTCACACAGAAAGTGGTAAGACTCACAATAGGGGGGATGGCAGCAGCCCTCTGTTTGAGCTGCTTCAGGTCCATGGGCTTCTGCAGGGGGGAGGAGATGACCCCATCATGGGCATAGTTCAGCAGGCTGGGACGGCTGGAAGACGTCATCCTGGAGAGGGAGAGAAAGAGAGAGACACAGAGAGAAAGAGAGACACAGACAGAGAGAGAGAAAGAGAAGTAGAGGAGAGAGCAAGAGAGAGAAGTAACTAGAACACAGAGTTCCCCATTCAGTAGCATGCCAATGGATGTCCCACGCATTCCTTAATATGGCCACAGCCCAGATTCTCTTATTTACTTTCCCAATAAACACAGATTGACCTGGAGCAGAACCTCGCACTATGAAAACACAAAGAGAGCAGAGGTTCTGATTGTGTTTCCATCCCACATGCATTACCACCCATCCCCCACTCACAGATACACTCATACAAACTCACAAAGATACTCTGCCACACACACACACACACAGACAAGAGACTGGGGAGCACACACACTCCCTCCCATTGTTTGCTTTGGCACAGAGGGCAACGTTTCCCTAGGCTCTGCCAATACATGCAGTCTGCTGTCATGGAAAAAACAGAACAAATACCATGCAAACACTGCAGGACGAATCACCACTCCCCCAAGCCGTCAGCCCACATCTTTGACACACACATTTGTGCTTGCAGGCAAACACACTCAGACAGAAGCACGCAGGTACATACAAAATGAGGACATTTTACTGATATTGATAATGACAAGTTGCCTATACTAGAACAATATTGTTGGATGGTGAAGAGAAAGGTGAAGTCTGTCAATATAGGCAACAGCTAACAGGACAACTGATTTTCAGCATTTAAAGTTGTAGTAGCGGTGGTTTTAAGGGTAATATGAAAAAGTAACTGTGTGCACATTAATGTTAAAAACATATCTTTAGAGTTATCGTTAAAAGGTTTTTGTACATATCACCCAGCTCTAGTACATATGCACACACTCACAAAGGCAGATGGAGTTTATGTTGATGATTGTTGTAGAGTATTGGCCACAAATGGCTTGACATCTTAGGGCTATACAGAAGAACACTAGTGACACTCTTCCCCTCTTCCCTTCCCCAGTCCAGATGTAGGTCTCGCTGCAGTGGGGAATCCAGAACCCCCCCCACCTTAGTCAATGCCACTCTGACATTGCTTATCCTAATATCCATTCTTTTACTGTAGATTTGTTTGTATTGTTGTAAATTGTTAGATACTACTGCACTGTTGGAGCTAGGAACACAAGCATTTCACTACACCTGCAATAACATCTGCTAAAAATGTGTGTGTGATAAATAACATTTGAACAGCCCCCCCCAGCCCTGAGCCCACACCTATAACCCCCCCACCCAGCCCTGAGCCCTCACATGCAACCCAACCAGCCCAGAGCCCTCACATGCAACCCCTCCTACCCCACCCAGCCCTGAGCCCTCACATGAACCCCCCCCACCCAGCACTGAGCCCCCACATGCAACCCCCCCCCCCCCCCCCCCCCCCCCCCCCCAGCCCTGAGTCCTCACATGAACCCCCCCAGCCCTGAGCCCTCACATGAACCCCCCCCCAGCCCTGAGCCCCCAAATGCAAACCCCCCAGCCCTGAGCCCCCAAATGCAACCCTCCCTCCCCTACTCAGCCCTGAGCCCCCACCTGTTCTTCTCTGTACTGTCCAACTCCTCCAACTCGTCAGCGCTGCAGGTGGCACTAGAGTCACTGTCTGCGTGGGAGCCCGTCTTGGGCCCATGGTCCCTCTTGGAGCTCTTGGATGAGCTCTTGCTCTCCTCTGCATCTGCAGTGGGGGGCTTCATGTCTCGTTCTGTGGATTCGCTTGGCTGCTCCTTGCTGCCCTCCTCTGCCTCTGTCTTCACCTCCTGCTTGATGGCCTTTCCCACTTCTCCTGGGGGTTTCTCATCTCCTCCCTGGCCCATGTGGGAACCTGAGGCCTCCTTGTCCCCAGAGTTTGAGCCAGCTTTGGCCCTGCCATTACCCTCCTCTTTGGCCTTGCTGTCCTCAGAGGAACGCGGAGAGGGCAGGCTCTCTGTGTCAGAGCTGTTGTTAGCACCACCTGGTAAAGGAGAGCGAGAAGGACAGATAAAGAATGGAAGACCGCAGATATTACATCGGCTGCCTAGCTGAGTAGTAATCTAGTAAATCAAAATAAAATCAAATGTTATTGATCGCATACAGATATTTAGCAGATGTTACTGCGAGTGTAGCAAAATCCAACAGTGCAGTAATAAAACAAAATACAGCAAAGTTGCTTAGGAGCCATGAACAGGGCGACCATGTCTATCGGTGCCATCTTGCTATCATGTAAAATCCTCGTCCTCTTTCACATCCCTCTCTCTTGTGCCCCATCTTTCTCTAAAACCAGATTTCTCAAAGTGCCACTTTCCACCTAATTGGCTTTCACTGTACAATGAGGGAGAACACAAAACCAATTTTGAATGTGGAGGAAATACCCTGGGACTTCCCAGCTCTATTCTGGTAACTGAGACTAGGTATATCAACAAATTACTACATCAGGGGTCGGCAATATGTAGCATTCGGAAAGTATTCAGACCCCTTGACTTTTTCCACATTTTGTTAGGTTATAGCCTTATTCTAAAATAAAATTGTTTTCCCCCCTCAATCTACACACAATACCCAATAATGACAAAGTGAAAATAGGCCTTTTGAAAATAAAAAACAAAAATACCTTATTTACATAAGTATTCCGACCCTTTGCTATGAGACGCCAAATTGAGCTCAGGTGCATCCTGTTTCCATTGATCATACTTGAGCTGTCTACAACTTGATTGGAGACCACCTATGGTAAATTAAATTGATCGGACATGATTTGGAAAGGCACACACCTGTCTATATAAGGTCCCACAGTTGACAGTGCATGCCAGAGCAAAAACCAAGCCATGAGGTCGAAGGAATTGTCTGTAAAGCTCAAAGACAGGATTGTGTCGAGGCACATTTCTGCAGAATTGAAGGTCCCCAAGAATACAGTGGCCTCCATCATTCATAAATGGAAGAAGTTTGGAACCAGTAAGACTCTTTCTAGAGCTGGCTGCCCGGCCAAACTGAGCAATCGGGGGAGAAGGGCTTTGGTCAGGGAGGTGACCAAGAACCCGATGGTCACTCTGACAGAGCTCCTCTGTAGAGATGGGAGAACCTTCCAGAAGGACAACCATCTCTGCAGCACTTCCCCAATTAGGCCTTTATGGTAGAGTGGCAAGACGGAAGCCACTCAGTACAAGGTACATGACAGCCTACTTGGAGTTTACCAAAAAGCACCTAAAAGGACTCTCAGACCATGAAACAAGATTCTCTGTTCTGATGAAACCAAGATTGAACTGTTTGGCCTGAATGCCAACCGTCACGTCTGGAGGAAACCTGGCACCATCCTTACAGTGAAGAATAGTGGTAGCAGCATCATTCTGTGAGAAAGTTTTTCAGTGGCAGGGACTGGGGGATAAAAAAGAAAAATGTTTTTGCTTTGTCATTATGGGGTATTGTGTGTAGATTTATGAGGTTAAAAATTAATTTAATAACTGTTCAACATAACAAAATGTTGAAAAAGTAAAGGGGTCTGAATACTTTCTAAATGCACTTTTGTCATTTTAGTTTTGGGTCAAAAATACCAAAATCACCAGGAATTTTGCCAAAATCTGTTGAAGTATTTCCACAAATATTGATTCTAGATGCAAAGACTGAGCTATTGAGATGCCAAGGTTCCACAGCTCTCCATGGTTACTAATATACTAGAAACGACGAGCAATAACAGTTAACAGTAGTGTGAATTTGGCCTAAAGTGAGTTGAGGGGCCGTTATCAACCCAGGGTATTTAAATGAGTCTACCAGTAATATGAGCAATCAGCCAGGATCCAAAAGAAGATTCTAGAATTAAAATGCAGATGTTGGTATGTAGACCACGCGTGGAAATATTTGTTACAGAGCAAAAAAGTATTTATCTAAATAATGAATGTCTCAGCCAAGTGCTTTGAATTCCCATGCACCCATGGTTAGAATCTCATTTTGATGATTGCAGTCTTTGTATTCTCAGAATCGCATTCAACTCCACGTTCTACACAGACATTATTGTGATGCTGTTAAAAGTCCATATTGCACTTAATTCTTCCTTCAGCACTCAAGACGCTCCAGATATTTCTAATCAAGAAATACTGTCATCACATATCGTAATCATAAAAACATAACCTTCAAATTGATTGAAAACGGTTTCATAAACTTGTTTCAACAAAGTGTACATGACTGGTTTCTAATCAGTCCATGTGAATGAGTGATTGCAAGTTCATGGAAGTATTCTGACAGTGCTTATGGACGGTATACTGACAATGGCTCCCTGTCCTCTATGACATTGATTATTGTAGTGTGTGTGTTGTCCCTACCTTCTCCATCCTCGGGGGCCTCCTCCTCGTTGCCGCTGGCCCCGGAGCCCTCCATCTCCTCCTCCTCGGCAGCAGACGGGGCGCTGGCCTCTTCACTTTGTAGAGCTTTGCCTTTACGCCGCGCCTTACGCTCTCTCTCCTGGGTGAAAAACAACACACTAAATACCGCAGCTTGGGAACAACACACTATGAGAACCACAAGGTAAATGTGCCTACTGCTGTCTAACTCAGAGGAATGGCTTGCACTAAGATAGGTGCATTACTAGGTCAGACTATAGGTTTTCTTTGAAAGAGTTAATCATTTAATTGTTCTAGAAAGGAAGATGAGACATTACCGATTTCATTTTATGCTGTTGCAGAATCTCGTCGAGTTTCTGCCTCTTCTTATAGTTGAAGTAGAAATTCTTGCACTGGGACACAGTTTTGGAGCCCACCATCTTGGCGATGGCCGACCAATTCCTACCATACTGGAGAAGACCTGGAAGAAACATGGACAAGGATTAGACTACAGCACATACAGACAAGCCAGGACTTTATTACATAGAATAATCATTTAAATCTAATTTACTACATGAAGAACGACAATCTGTCAATAAAAATCTGTCAGTTGAGTCCAAGATTTTTTTCCTTCCTCCCTCCTCCAGCTCAACAGTTTTGTCAAATTGCATAATCACACCATGTGTTGTCCTTAGCTAAACCTGTCATATCAATCTAACTAATGACATTACAAATTCTCATCGCTGGGCTGGGGTCATTCTGATAAAGACTGGTGCATTGCCCGGTCAACCACATGATAGTGCCTTACACAAAAGGTTAGAAGCCCTGCTGTGCCCAAAGTTGAGACAGATCAACCTGTCTTGGGACCACACTGCTACTGTGTGTGTGTGTGTGTGTGTGTGTGTGTGTGTGTGTGTGTGTGTGTGTGTGTGTGTGTGTGTGTGTGTGTGTGTGTGTGTGTGTGTGTGTGTGTGTGTGTGTGTGTGTGTGTGTGTGTGTGTGTGTGTGTGTGTGTGTGTGTGTGTGTGCGAGAGAGAGCGATAGAGTTCGAATTGACTGCATCCGTGATGCATTGTGGGTAAATTGTGACTGATTGATCTACAAATAATAATGAGTAGCTACTTATGATACAAGGTGATTAGTCAGTCGGCAGGCCCCTGCAGTGGTGGTTGCAATGTGGAACAAGCCCAACGTGTGTGTGTGTGTTTTACTTCCACCCCCCCAGAGTGTCCAGTCAGCTAAGGGCAGCTCATTAACAGTAGCCGTTGTAAGGAGCTTACAACGCCCAATTGTTTCCTGTGCCAGCCTGACAGCTTCTGGCATGAGGAAAGACTCTCGTGGGCCAGGCCACGCTCCGTTATCAGTGGGCATGGACCCAACAACTTCCTAGGACAAAAAACTTTAGACATGTGTTCCCAAGATAATATCTCCAAACGGAGGCAGTAGGACAACAATCTAACAGCCACACGATAAGACAACACTTTACAAAGCACCAGGCCTGCACCATCTTCTATCCATCTTTTATTTATTTACCCAACAAAAGTTTACTACAGGTTAAAAGTACCACCTCAACAGCAAGTGAATGTAGGCCATGTTTGTGTAGTCTCTTTCTGACAGTTGACTCATGCACTTCGATATTGATTGTGGCAAGAGAGGCCTGTAGATCCCTTAATGTTACCCTGGGGTTCTTACAGACTTTTATGAGCATCTTTCGGTCATCTCTTAGGCTGAATTTGGTGGGACGCCCTGTCCTAGCTAGACTGCCAGTGGTCTGGAATTTTCCCCATTTGTAGATGATCTGTTGGACAGTGGAATGATGTTCTTCGAATTGCTTGGAAATGGATTTGTAACCCCCTCCCAGACTCATGGTCATCAATTGTGTCTTTTGAGGGCCTCGGATAGGTCTTCTGATATTTGCATGGTGTGTTACCACACCCTCATATGGTTCAGACCAAACCAAGTTTCTAATCTTTATGGAAGGCTGGACCCTCCCAAGGTACTCTCTAATTAATTCCTAATCATTTGCACCTGTTTTGGTGCACCTGATCCTAATTTTTCCTGCTTGAGGAAATTCAATTTTTGTTTATTTTAATTGCATAACATTGTCAAAGTACATTTTTGTGTGTGTTATATGTTAAATTGGGTTACTTTCATCAATGAATGTGGTTGCAATTTAGCTCAAATACCCATGTGTCCAAATATAATTTTTTTTTTTTAAAAAGACCACTTTCCAAAGGGTGTACTTACTTGTTCACATGACTGTTTACACACAAACACTACCTCAGTCCAAAACTTGACTGTCATATTCCCTCTCAGGCCTGTGTGAATGTACAACCCATCAAGTGTTAAAACTAGACTGGGTATTTCATTTTAAATATTCATTACAGGTGTGGAAGGCAAAGCAGGAGAGATGTGAGAGACAGAAAGAGAAAGAGAGAGAGAGAGGGCCGAACAACCAGGTTCTTTCCAAGAGAGAAGAACACGTGATCAACACCTATTAACCTTTTACAGCCTTGTCCCGGGGTGCAGGGAGACAGCCCACTGAGCCCAGAGCACACAAGTCCAGCCAGACACCCTGCTACGTGCCACACCAACACACACACACTTTGCTCTACCCAGTGAACCTGAAGCAATAACACTGCAATTCATTCACTGGAAGTCAAGGGTCACTTTGTTACAACTCACTTTCACAGATTCAGTCCATTCAGTTTAACCAGAGCACAGAAACAATCCCAAGCAGCTCCAGTTCCATCGGCCTCGGGTCCTGGCCAGTGGAGCAACACACAAGAGGAAGCAGGCATCCAATCAGCTGCTGCTCAGCTAGAGCAGGTGGCAAACTCAATCAACCAATTACGATCGTCCATTTCCATAAAAGCTCTTCCCATCGATGGCACAATCAACACCTAGTGAGTGTCCTCCTTCTCATGTGCTTGTCACTCCAGCTGTCCCTCGTGCCCCTGGTCTGTATCACACTATCGGCAGTCTGATCTCTGTGGAGAAGGCAGGTAGTGATTCCACTCCAGAGGGGAAGAGAAAGAAAACAGCTAGGCTCCAGCTCAGCCTCCACACCCCTCCTGCTGGCCTGATACTGGAGCCAGTGTCAGGTTGACATGCTCAAAACAGCACATGCTCTGCGTCTTGCCTCTCCCTTGCTTTTTCCTCTCCCTTTCACTTCCCACACTCTCTCGCTCGCTCTCCGTCAGGGCTAGTCCGTTGTTCTCCGCCAGGTCCTTCCCCAATGGCTGCTGTCTAAAAGGACTTTCACAGGAAAGTGGGACTGTGGGGCGGTGCTATGTGCTCAGCCTCTCTCTCCCCTCATCTGATCTCTCCTCTATCTTTCCCTTTTTTCTCCCCTCTCTCACTCCCCCTCCCTCCCTCCCTCTTTCACTCTTACTGCCAGCAGCCAGAGCTGCACACACACACACACACACACAAGCACACACACACACACACACTCCCTCAGTCTCTCTTTTTCGCTTGCTTACTCTCTCTCTCTAACACATACACAGCTAGTCTGAGGGTAAACAGAGGAGAGAGAGTGAGAGCAGGGGAGTTGAGCTAGAGGGACAATGGAGGAGAGGAAGAGAAAGGGGGAGTTGATGTTGATACCATGAGAAAGCATAAAGGGTTTCACATTTTTCCTGACTGACCTGCTTTTCATCCTGAATGTGACCCCTCTCCAGTCTACAACAACACCGAGAAAGGGAGAGCCGAAAATGAAAAAAATAATAATAATCTTCCACAGCTCCTGCCAATCTGGGCCTGTGCCATCCCCTCCTATCTCAGGACACTGACTGGGAGGCCAGAGTAAAGAGTTTGGAGCGCGAGAGGAAAGGAAGGGGGGAGAATGCTCTGGCCTGATCCACTCCAACAGTCCAGAGCACAGCAGAGAAAGCTCTACCTCTACCTTTAAAAGGACCTGTACAGTACTACAGCAGGCATGAGGGAGCGACCCGATTATCCAGCTGCCTGGCTGCTCAAGTAAGCCTGCCAGATTAGAGAACTTACATAACAAACACTAGCCAAGGAGTGAGTACACACACACTCCCCCCACACCCTACCTTACCTGGCTCTACAGTGCGACCATTTTAATCGCATTTCCGCATTAAAAATAGATGTGTGTGTACTGAAAAAGTAAAGTATGAGCATATGTGCGAGTTGTGATATACAGCAAAAAAGTATTTCTGCCGTTTTGTTTAATTGCTGGTAGATAATCACACAAAGAACTAGAGTCCCATATATCTCACCTCGAGCAGCAACAGTGCCTTGGGCGCTCTGCGCACTGTGAGTGAAGTGCTGAAAGATGAATTTTTAAAAGTGCACAGGCATAGAAATTGGTTGAATTTACCCAAAAGTCTACTAAACGTGACTGACTCACGTTTCTTGGTTATTTACATGGGTTTGTTTACACACTAAGTTGTTTTTCAATGTTAGTTTGAGCTTGCTCAACTGCTAGGGAAGAGACGTCAGAGAATCTTCTCTCAGACAGACCTGGGCGTCCCACCCAATGATGTATATATACCCTGTATTTGTGATGTAACGTATTGGCCGATGAGAAGCTTTGAAGCCACCAGTCGGCCATATTGGCACTCCCCAGCAGGAGCAGTCCTCCATAGTAATGAATGGAATTCTACAGTATTTCAATTAAATGTTTCAGGGACAGAATTACATGTATTTAAGTATTTAGTTGTAGCGGGGACAGTAACATTAGTATGTTATATATTATTTTATTTTTATGTTTCACTCAAATAACATAATTGAAAAGTATGCTTTTAGGTGTCTGTAATATAATAAATGTGTCAAAAATGAATCTAGACATTTAAAAATGCATTTCTATTGCTTCCAAAATATATATATATTTTACAATGGAGGATGAGTGACAAGACGGAGGCGCGGTGGCTTCAAAACATTGCCCTTGTCAGTCCTCTAGTGTACATATAAATGATTGGTCCCACCACATAACTGGCCTGCCCCTTAAAGGGGCAGCTGAACATTTTTCTCTCACCTAAGTGACTCAAATATTTGAGGGTACATTGTACTTGATTGAGCATGGCACACTCCCAAAACCTTTTATTCATGAACTTTTAATAATTTCTTATAATAAAAACTCTCCCTAAAATACATTAATTGTGCTCCTAAACGTATTTGTGTGCTTCTAAATTGTTCAACTAAAGCGCGCATAGAATCCTACCTTAATTACACACACCACACACACACACTAAAAGGGATATACAAGAACAAGGGAGGGAGACTTAACAAAGTTCTACAATCCCTTGTTAAAGATGCCAGGCTTTTTGACCAGGAAAGACAAGGGCAATCCGTCAACGCTTGTGGCCTTGCCATCCCATGGGGGATTCCTGGCACTGCCACGCTGAAATGCTGCCATGCTATGAATGTCATTATTGAGATCTTTTTAGCACAAGGGGACAAACACATTAGCATGAGGAGATGTAAGCCTCTTTAAAACATATACAGGTCAAGCTCCTGGAAGTGGAGTGTGCACCTTGACTGTCGGGCTGGCATTTACATTCAGGCCAGGGTTAGGGGAGCGGGGCTGGGACTGGTGGGCTACTCTACATATGAGGAGCCGTGGAGGGGGAAGCCCTTTTGGCAGGCATGGTTACTGGCTGATGAGCAATGGCGGAGTGGGGGGGTGAATGATCCCCTCCCCCCTGGACAGGGGCCCTGTGGTTGTGGTTACATAAGCCCTTCATAGAAGCCCAGCTCCCACCGGGCTGCAGGACTAATCCCCTGGGATGCAGCGGCCCACTAATCCCAGTGCGGGAGAATGGAGTTGAAGACATTAAGCAGGATTACTACTCAGGGCCATGTTCAAGGGCCAGCGCCAGTCATTACAACAGCACCCCGAGACTGAGTCTGCAGACTGCCAGCAGCAGGAGAAATAACACCACACCACGAGACAGAATGACTGGGTGTCTGCTGTATAGGATTTCTCCCTTCACTAGCACATTCATGGTGATAAAGGAATTTCTTTCGAAAAAATAGAATTACACAACAGATCGGCTAGTGCTCTGCTGAATTACAAGACAGTTATTAGTCATACCCAGAACTGAAAATCATACAGAGAATCCATGACACGTCATCAAAACAGACCAAAACCGTCCCGCATGGTGTTTTCTGGGGGGCTCCCCAAAGTTTTTCAGTAAAGTTTTTGAGGAAATCTGTTCCCAAGTATTCCCATAAAAAAAGTAATCAAGTAATCAAGCTAAGGAATGATTGTTATTGTCAAATACAATATTTTATTGGGCTTAGTTGTGATCAATTTGCAGAGTACAAGTTATTATAGCTACGTTGTGGCCCATTGACCATACACTCCGAGGCTGAATCTAGTTACCTACCACTGCTGTAGACTGAGCTGTGTGCAGCACACGCAACACAACTACACCACAGCAAACAGACAGGCAGAATCACAGCCACCTTCTCTCTGCAGGACCCACAGGTCAGGCGAGGCCAGGGTAATCTTCAGTCAAAGACAATAAACAGGCCATGTAAAAAGTAAACAGACTTCTGCAGTTGGAGCTGTTCTAGCCAAAGATAAGAGGGTGGGACTTTTACAGTGGCTTCAGAAACAGCCATGGCAGGCGTAGCAGCAGAGTGGAGCCCCACACAGCTCTACAAACAGACAGACAGACAGACAGCACGTGGCTCCAGCCTTGCCTATCTGACAGGAAGTCACAGGCACATGCACTTGTCACCACTTTCGAGAAAACCTCGCCAAGCTAATTCTATGGGCGGTTTTCTTTTTGACAAGGAAAGTTTTCTTTTGAATGACAATGGCGCTGCTGGGTCGTATTTCAAACACAAAGGTAACTTGTTTTTGTTTGATTTTTCTTTACCTTTTTTGGCGGTTTCCATCTCCTCCTCAGTCCAGCGAGAGCTCTCATTCATCTCCAGATTGGCTGAAAGGATAAAAGCAGAACCACCACGTTAGAAAGCGGGCAGGAGGGAGGGGAGGGAAGTCTCAAGTAGACAGAGAGAGCGAGCGACTGACTGACCGAGAGAGAGAGGGAGAGACAGAGAGAGAGAAAAGAAAGAGAAAAGCTAGGGGGCAGGGTTGTCTTTGCTGCTTGCTGGTGCAGCACGGTAGAGCCGGTCGACAGGGGCTGTTAGTTTAAGAGGAGAAAGTCAGTTAATGATTAGAGACATAATAAGTGGTTGTTCCACCTGTATACAGTAGGGACCAGCCTGACCCTGGCAGAAGAGAAGACAGGAAAGAAAACGAGAAGAGGAGATGAGCTGTGGTTTCAGTGCTGTTGTGTCCTCTCTGTAGGGCTGTGACGGGCACAGTAACAGCAGGCGAGGAAGGAGAAACAAGCCCAGTAACAGTGAGAAGAGAAACTAGAGATACTGATCAGAACAAAGCCCCTCTGGCTGGATCAGGCCACCTGGGGATTCCCAGGGACAAACCCACAGCAGCAGGAGCAACCAACCACCCACTGAAGTGTTGAAACATCAAAACCCTAATCGCCTACAGCGAGTGTGTGTGTGTGTGTGTGTGTGTGTGTGTGTGTGTGCGTGTATATAAAGGCAGCCTTGCAAACTGCAGAGAGAATAAAAAGCTGAGAGATGAGTATTGCTGCCTTAATGACTACGTTCAGGATACTTTAAAGAAATTAGACGGGGAAACTCGCATTAACGCCCATTGTGTACATTGCCCTACATTGTCAATGAGCCATGTGGTGCATTCTGGGCAATTCTGGGAAGGGGAGTGCACTCCAAGGAGTGAATGGGAGTCAATTGGGCGCTAGCTGTACATAGTCCATCTGTAAATAGCCCACCCAATCTACCTACTTCATCCCCATACTGTTTTTATTTACTTTTCTGCTCTTTTGCACACCAGTATCTCTACTTGCACATCATCATCTGCTTATTTATCACTCCAGTGTTAATCTGCTAAATTGTAATTCTTTACTACTATGGCCTATTTATTGCCTACCTCCTCATGCCTTTTGCACACAATGTATATAGACTTTCTTTTTTTCTACTGTGTCATTGACTTGTTTATTGTTTATTCCATGTTATTCCATGTGTAACTCTGTGTTCCTGTCTGTGTCACACTGCTTTGCTTTATCTTGGCCAGGTCACAGTTGTAAATGAGAACTTGTTCTCAACTGGCCTACCTGGTTAGAAAAAGGTGATTTAATACTAAAAATTAAATATTTTTTAAATAGCTCAAAAACCCAACATTAGCATGAATTACGTAAACAAAAAGCACAACATTACAAAATCTTTTCCGAGATGTGAGATAATTAACTTGTTCTCTGTAATATCGTATAGCTTTGAAATCGTGACATTACATACTTGAGGAAAATAGGCACACACACTAATAATCTGACTTTTAGAAGGGATTGCGTGACGATTATCTTAGCAACCGCGTGACGCAGCATAACAATGTGAACGCAATTGATCGACAGTCTGTTGGTATTTTGGTATTTTATTACGATCCCCATTAGCAAAAGTAGCAGCTACTCTTCCTGGGGTCCACACAAAACATGACATAATACAAAACATCAATAGACAAGAACAGCTCAAGGACTGAACTACATACATTTATGTAGGGGCATTATACGTTCCTCCATTCACTGGCCATTGAGATTCCCATCTCCTCATTTCTTAAAGCATCCCTGGTATTTTCTCATTAAGTATCAATTTATTGTCTCTCTCTTGTTTAGGCAAAAATGATCTTAAAGGCACCTTCCAGGCCAAGGTGTGTGTGTGTTCGGTGCACATGTCAAATTGTTTTGAGACAGATCTACA
Organism: Salvelinus fontinalis; assembly: GCF_029448725.1. Lineage (NCBI taxonomy): Eukaryota > Metazoa > Chordata > Actinopteri > Salmoniformes > Salmonidae > Salvelinus > Salvelinus fontinalis. Next base: position 21,890,816 of record NC_074668.1, on the reverse strand, counting down.
GTGCACCCTTGTGGTGTGGGATATCAGGAGGGAAATAAACACAACAATGACGGGAGTGTTCATATGCTCAGTTCACATTAAATCAGGTGGACCTACTAAACAGACGTGCTTCAGCAATATCATGGCCATATTTGTCCTTCAAACATAACGCCAATCAGCAACATTTCAGACCAAAATACAGACGTTAAATATTTCTGCTCAGAGAGAACCTGGCTCTTTCGGTTTATGAGTTGTGTGATGAAAATCTAGTCAGGTGAAAAGAGCAGTGGGTGAAGATGCAGTGAAAGACATCATGTGGCAGTGTAGACTATAGCAGTAGAGTGAGACGTACCGAGTTCACCGCTGAGCGGCGGCGTGGCGGTCTCCTCCACCTCGCTGGTCATGGAGCGGGTGATGCGGCCCTTGCGCCGGCCCTGGCTGTTAGCCGTGCGTCGACCCTTTAAGGCCACCGTGGGCTCTTTGTCTTCCCCGTCCTCACCAGAGGTGTCGTCCCTGCAGGGAGAGTGTCAGTCACACCACCTTCATCATCATGATTACCCTCCTCTTCCTCACTGCCTGGCCTGCACATGTGTACTGTTTAGTTTGTTAACTTAAAACCTGACAAAGTGCAGAGGTCTGTCTGGGTTAAAAAACAGAAAATAACTACAGTATGTGCCAAAGCACACACAGACGTGCACAGGCACGCACACACACAGGCCTCAAGGCTCAGGAGAGAGTTTTGCAAGCATGGCGATATATCCCGTCAGTGTCATGGCAGGCTAACAGATAAACAGTGATTTTGTAGCCGGTGTTCTTCCATTCATTTTCAACAGGTCCGGCATCATTATTCTAAGGCGGGCCTGTCCTGCTACCTTGCACACCAGATATAGCAGCGTCAGCTGTGCCAGGGGTTACAGGCAGCCACCACAGGGGGAGTGGGAGTCAGGGACTCCTCTGCCTGCTCTCCTCAGCCCAAGTACTGGAAGCACTGAAGATGCTTCATCATGATCAACACCACTCATTCAGACAGGCAGGACAACTCCTGTTCACTGTTCTGTTTGTCAGCAGCACCAAACAACTCCAACTTGTCCAACCTCTGTTCAGAGAGCTGGGAGCCTCACTAGAAGATTGGACATGATGATGGACTTCCAACATTCACTGTTCTTCCCTGTGAAACATGCGACTCTCATGAAGACAACAACACTGCATTGAGTGAGTGCTGTTCCACTGCTCACAGATTGCAGTGCTCAGCAGCACTGACTGATTTCACCATCTTCCTCTCCATCACGCTGGAACTGTGCCTACAGAGATGCCAGGGCAAGGCAGCATCACACAGCAGATCACACACTCTGGAGCTCCCAGCTCTGGAGACTTGCTGGATTATTGTAGCAACCGACAGTACAGTAACTGTGCTGCTAGGCTGTCAATCATATCACTTTTCCCCCCATCGAAAAATAAAATAAGTATGGAATCTTAAAAATGTGACTTTTGGTAGCCTATTGGGAGTGAGAGAAGAAAAACAGGAAAACAGCTGTTTATAAAAGTAGGAGAAGGATTAAGCAACAGATCGGCTAGAGTTCTGATGAATTACAAGACAGGTATTAGTCACACCAAGAGCTGAAAATCATACAGAGAATCTATGACACATCATCTAAACATGGCCACAACACAAGAACTAGGGCTCACAGTGAAACCACATTTCGTCAGATAATGAAAGAGTATTAGGTTACAAACGATCATTTTCACACCCAAACATGAAATAGACAAGAGGAGTACCATTTATATCTAGTGAAACACATAGCATTGGTTGCATTCTTATCTCTCCAATATACAGTGCATTCGGAAAGTATTCAGACCACTTTTTCCACATTTTGTTACGTTACAGCCTTATTCTATAAAGGATTAAATAGTTTCCCCCCCTCAATCTACACACAATACACCATAATGACAAAGCGAAAACAGGTTTATTGAAATTTAAAATATAAAACAGAAATACCTTTCTTACATAAGTATGAGATTCAAAATTGAGCTCAGGTGCATCCCGTTTCCATTGATCATCCTTGAGATGTTTCTACAACTTGATTGGAGTCCACCTGTGGTAAATTCAATTGATTGGACATGATTTGGAAAGGCACACACCTACCTATATACGGTTCCACAGTTGACAGTGCATGTCAGAGCAAAAACCAAGCCATGAGGTCAAAGGAATTGTCCGTAGAGCTCCGAGACTGGATTGTGTCGAGGCACAGATCTGGGGAAGGGTACCAAAACATTTCTGCAGAATTGAAGGTCCCAAAGAACACAGTGGCCTACATCATTCTTAAATGGAAGAAGTTTCAAACAACCAAGACTCTTCCTAGAGCTGTTCCCTCAGCCAAACTGAGCAATCTGGGGAGAAGGGCTTTGGTCAGGGAGGTGACCAAGAACCCGATGGTCAGTCTGACAGAGCTCTAAAGTTCCTCTGTGGAGTTGGGAGAACCTTCCAGAAGGACAACCATCTCTGCAGTACTCCACCAATCAGGCTTTATGGTAGATTGACCAGACGGAAGCCACTCCTCAGTAGAAGGCACATGACGGCCTGCTTGGAGATTTCCAAAAGGCACCTAAAGGACTCTCAGACCATGAGGAACAAGATTCTCTGGTCTGATCAAACCAAGATTGAACTCTTTGGCCTAAATGCCAAGCATCACATCTGAAAGAAACCTGGCACCATCACTACGGTGAAGCACGGTAGTAGTAGCACCATGCTGTGGGGATGTTTTTCAGCAGCAGGGACTGGGAGACTAGTCAGGACCGAGACAAAGATGAACGGGTCAAAGTACATAGAGATCCTTGATGAAAACCTGCTCCACAGCGCTCAGGACCTCAGACTGGGGCGAAGGTTCACCTTCCAACAGGACAACGACCCTAAGCACACAGCCAAGATAACGCAGAAGTGCCTTTGGGACAAGTCTCTGAAAGTCCTTTAGTGGCCCAGCTAGAGCCTGGACTTGAACCCAATCTAATATCTCTGGAAAGACCTGAAAATAGCGGTGCAGCGACGCTCCCCATCCAATCTCAGAGCTTGAGAAGAGAAGAATGGGAGAAACTCCAAAAATACAAGCTTGTAGTGTCATACCAAAGAAGATTAGAGGCTGTAATCGCTGCCAAAGGAGCTTCAACAAAGTACTGAGTGAAGGGTCTAAATACTTATGTAAAAGTGATATTTCGGTTGTTTTATTTAAACATTTTGCAAAAATGGCCTTTCAATTTGACAGAGTATTTTGTGTAGATCATTGACAAAAAATGACAAATTAAATACATTTTAATCCCAACAAAATGTGGGCAAAAATACTTTCTGAAGGCACTGTAGGTTTAAAACCTCTGAAAAAATGTAATAAGGAATCTTAAAAATGTGACTTTTGGTAGCCTACTGGGAGTGAGAAAAAGAAAAACAGCTGTTTTTAAAAGTAAGAGATTATTACTTTTCCTAATCTAGTCAGGGTTATGATGATTACCCTTCCTGATCTAGTCAGGGTTATGATGATTACCCTTCCTGATCTAGTCAGGGTTATGATGATTACCCTTCCTGATCTAGTCAGGGTTATGATGATTACCCTTCCTGATCTAGTCAGGGCAGCCAAATCTAACTCCATTTAGAGAGAAGAAGGCAAGCAAACTCACTTCATTACATCCTCCTTTTCTTCCCCCTCAGTCTTCTCCTCCTCCCTCTCTCCCTCCTTCTCTTTCTCCTTCTCCTCCTTGTCCTCCTGGCTGCTGCGGTTCACTTGTTGTTGTTGTTGCTGTTGTTGCTGCTGTTGTTGTTGTTGCTGTTGTTGTGTTTGTTGCTGCTGCTGCTGTTGCTGCTGCTGCTGTTGGCCATGCTGTTGGGGTGGAAGAAAAGACAGCAACATTTAGTTAGTTACAAACATGATCCCTGGTAACAGGAAACATGGTGTAAACACGCGCACACAGACGCACAGACTACATGCACACTTCCAGACATGTAAAACATAAGAACCTATATACACACACAAAAACATGAGCCGTGTAGTAGTGTTGAGACTACATGCACACTTCCAGACATGTAAAACATAAGAACCTATATACACACACAAAAACATGAGCCGTGTAGTAGTGTTGAGGTCATTCTGCCATCAATATCAGTAGGTACACCACAAGGACAGCCCATATGCCTTCCTTCATCTGGCACCCAGAACCACTTCCTCTTCCACTTCCTGTCTGTCTGGGCTCAGGTTCATATCATGAAAAAAATACTGTAGACTGCCAAAGACCTGCCACTAACACTGTTATAACTGGTGGAAACTACACTTATTTGAGCATTGTAAAGGACAGTTGCCTCAGTATATGGGAATTGTGCTGTGTGCTAAGGTATTTTTCTGTAAATGGCTTTCTAGCTAGAGGTGAAGCCAATCCAATCCCATGTCTACTCTAATAACAGAGTCATTACATCTAGCTCTGGGCATGGAAACACAAAAAAGGCAGAGAACGAAAGTAAGAGAGGTGGAGGCTAAATCAAAATGGACCTTTCTCAGAGATACCTTCCTCCATTTGAACCATGTCACTAGACTTGATGTCCCACCTCTCTCAAAGATTAACTCAACCCAATGCAAATAAAAGCCATAACACTGATTGATTCTCCAGTGGATAAACATGGTCTCCCTCTCTCTCCCCCTCCCTCTCTCCCTCCCTCTCTCCCTCCCAATGGGAACCTGGAGACAACAAATAGCAGCCCAATCATCTCAATAGACTGCCATTATCTCTATGGAGTCATGCATCTCAACAGACCGAACAGCAAACTCACGGCCATTCACAGGTGTCTTAAATGAGTCAGGCCCAGGCAGGTGATATCTAAAAGCCTGCTACTGTATCTCTGCTACTCTGCTTTACAAACAAAAAAAACAAAAATATTAATCATGGCTGGGCGCTGATTAGCTTTTTTGTTGTTATTACTACGTACTCACCCGCCTCTTGTTCTCTCTCTAGGTGTCATTAACGTTAGCTGTTGTGGTCCTGTTGAGCCATTTCCTCTACTCTCCCATTTCCCTCTCTCTTTTCCTACAAATCTCTCACTCGCCGACTCCCTCGCTATGTTCTCTCCCTGTGTTATTAGCGTTAGCCCCAGTGCTCAAGCAGCTCTGTTAACAAACCCGTAGTGTTTGTGTGCTGAGCTAAACGTTGACTAGCTAGGTAATGAGCTGAGGTGTCTCTGGGAGAAATGAGGAGACACCCAGCCACGACCACAGAAAGGTCGCTGGTTAATTAATGCACCATTTCATTAGCACCCACCACACCACCGTTGGATTAAATGCCTAACACCTGATCTGGGCCTAAGTAATAACTGGGAGCTAATTAGCAATGGAAACCACCTGTTTAAAAAAAATCTCGTCAATACGGACACATTAGTGCTGACACGAAGGGGGAGCACAATGGCACGAGTCACATAATCGGTGTGCTGCTTGCATGATGACCTATCCTCTACTGATCCCACTGCTCAAGACAGAGTCCCATGGGTATGTTACCTCTACATGTAAGTTCTACTGACAAACGTCCTTCACCTAATGCCTTCAAGTGTGGAGTGGTTAGGGGTGTGGTGGTCAGGAAATTTTGGCAGCTGGTGATTGTCAAGCATATAACTGTCGGTCTAACGGTTATTGAAAGTTAACTTCTCTAGGATAGGGGTCAGCATTTTCACTTTGGATGAATAGCGTGCCCAGAGTGAACTGCCTCCTACTCTGTCCCAGATGCTAATATATGCATATCATTATTACTATTGGATAGAAAACGCTCTGAAGTTTCTAAAACTGTTTGAATGATGTCTGTGACTATAACATAACTCATATGGCAGGCAAAAACCTGAGAAAATATCCAAACAGGAAGTGTGAATTCTGATGAATGAACAAACACATTTAGCTTTTCCTGACTTCCACACATAGCCAACAAACCACTGATGCAGACCTATGGAACATCTACATTTTAATAAGTCTAATAAATCCATGTAATATAGACTACACCATCACAATATATCCATTTATTTTAGACGGGTCTAAAGAGGCATGATTTGAAGAAAATGTTGTCTATTTCAGAAGAACAGATAAGCATACTCTGACTTGTCCTTATGTTAGTTCCTGATCTGGCTATGCCATATGGCTGTGGGCTACACTAGTTCATTTAGCTGACAAGATTTGCTTAGAATTCCGTGGCATTACTTTATAGTAGGAATAATACAATTGAACAAAGCTGAATAAAATATAAATATTTTCTCCTAATGATTTGAGGGAGTGTGAACATGCAGTTGTGAGAAGACTGCATGATTCAGGCCTTCATGGTCAAATTACTGCAATGAAACCACTACTAAAGGACACTAATAATAAGAAGAGACATGCTTGGGCCAAGAAACACGAGCAATGGAAATTAGACCAGTGGAAATCTGTTCTTTGGTCTGATGAGTTCAAATTTAAGATTCTTGGTTCCAACTGCAGTGTCTTTGTGAGACGCAGGTGAACGGATGATCTCCGCATGTGTGGATCCAACTGTGAACCATAGAGGAAGAGGTGTGATGGTGCTTTGCTGGTGACACTGTCTGTGATTTATTAGAACTCAAGGTACACTTAACCTGCATGGCTACCACAGCATTCTGCAGCGATACGCCATCCCATTTGGTTTGCGCTTTGTGGGACTATCGTTTGTTTTACGACAGGACAATGACCCAACACCTCCAGGCTGTGTAAGGGCTATTTGACCAAGAAGGCAAGTGATGAGTGCTGCATCAGATGACCTGGCCTCCACAATCACCTGACCTCAACCCAAATGAGATGGTTTGGGATGAGTTGGACAACAACGTGAAGGAAAAGCAGTCAACAAGTGCTCAGCATATGTGGGAACTCCTTCAAGACTGTTGGGAAAACATTCCAGGTGAAGCTGGTTGAGAGAATGCCAAGAGTGTGCAAAGCTGTCATCAAGGCAAAGGGTGGCTACTTTGATGAACCTCAAATATAAAATACATTTTGATTTGTTTAACACTTTTTTGGTTACTACATGATTCCATATGTGTTATTTCATAGTTTTGATATCTTCACTATTATTCTACAACATAGAAAATAGTACAAATAAAGAAAAACCCTTGAATGAGTAGGTGTGTCCAAACTTTTGACTGGTACTGTACACTAAATAATATCTGTGTGAAATTTGTTTTGATTTAGAATGGAACATTATCATGCATGTGTCTCGAAACAGGGGCAGTGAAAGAAACGCATGTCATCTATGCAGTTAAACAGCGAATGGAGGAAGCTTTTCCCGTGGTTCATTTTCATGCCAGCCAGGTAAGCTATCAAATCAAATTTTATTTGTCACATACACATGGTTAGCAGATGTTAATGCGAGTGTAGCGAAATGCTTGTGCTTCTAGTTCCGACAATGCAGTAATAACCAACAAGTAATCTAACCTAACAATTCCACAACTACTACCTTATACACACAAGTGTAAAGGGATAAAGAATATGTACATAAAGATATATGAATGAGTGATGGTACAGAACGGCATAGGCAAGATGCAGTAGATGGTATAGAGTACAGTCTATACATATGAGATGAGTAATGTAGGGTATATAAACATAAAGTGGAATAGTTTAAAGTGGCTAGTGATACATGTATTACATAAAGATGGCAAGATGCAGTAGATGATATAGAGTACAGTATATACATATACATATGAGATGAGTAATGTAGGGTATGTAAACATTATATTAAGTGGCATTGTTTAAAGTGGCTAGTGATACATTTTTACATAATTTCCATCAATTCCCATTATTAAAGTGGCTGGAGTTGAGTCAGTATGTTGGCAGCGGCCACTAAATGTTAGTGGTGGCTGTTTAACAGTCTGATGGCCTTGGGATAGAAGCTGTTTTTCAGTCTCTCGGTCCCTTCTTTGATGCACCTGTACTGACCTCGCCTTCTGGATGATAGCGGGGTGAACAGGCAGTGGCTCGGGTGGTTGTTGTCCTTGATGATCTTTATGGCCTTCCTGTGACATCGGGTGGTGTAGGTGTCCTGGAGGGCAGGTAGTTTGCCCCCGGTGATGCGTTGTGCAGACCTCACTACCCTCTGGAGAGCCTTACGGTTGTGGGCGGAGCAGTTACCGTACCAGGCGGTGATACAGCCCGACAGGACGCTCTCGATTGTGCATCTGTAGAAGTTTGTGAGTGCTTTTGGTGACAAGCCGAATTTCTTCAGCCTCCTGAGGTTGAAGAGGCGCTGCTGCGCCTTCTTCATAACACTGTCTGTGTGGGTGGACCAATTCAGTTTGTCCGTGATGTGTACACCGAGGAACTTAAAACTTTCCACCTTCTCCACTACTGTGCCGTCGATGTGGATAGGGGGGTGCTCCCTCTGCTGTTTCCTGAAGTCCACAATCATCTCCTTTGTTTTGTTGACGTTGAGTGTGAGGTTATTTTCCTGACACCACACTCCGAGGGCCCTCACCTCCTCCCTGTAGGCCGTCTCGTCGTTGTTGGTAATCAAGCCTACCGCTGTAGTGTCGTCCGCAAACTTGATGATTGAGTTGGAGGCGTGCATGGCCACGCAGTCGTGGGTGAACAGGGAGTACAGGAGAGGGCTCAGAACGCACCCTTGTGGGGCCCCAGTGTTGAGGATCAGCGGCGTGGAGATGTTGTTACCTACCCTCACCACCTGGGGGCGGCCCGTCAGGAAGTCCAGGACCCAGTTGCACAGGGCGGGGTCGAGACCCAGGGTCTCGAGCTTGATGACGAGTTTGGAGGGTACTATGGTGTTAAATGCTGAGCTGTAGTCGATGAACAGCATTCTCACATAGGTATTCCTCTTGTCCAGATGGGTTAGGGCAGTGTGCAGTGTGGTTGCGATTGCGTCGTCTGTGGACCTATTGGGTCGGTAAGCAAATTGGAGTGGGTCTAGGGTGTCAGGTAGGGTGGAGGTGATATGGTCCTTGACTAGTCTCTCAAAGCACTTCATGATGACGGAAGTGAGTGCTACGGGGCGGTAGTCGTTTAGCTCAGTTACCTTAGCTTTCTTGGGAACAGGAACAATGGTGGCCCTCTTGAAGCATGTGGGAACAGCAGACTGGGATAAGAATTGATTGAATAGGTCCTTAAACACACAAGCATATAGGCTTGTTGTAAAGATAAACAATGTGCTTAATAATAGGAAAGTTGACAAACAAATATAGTAGGCCTAGTCTATAGAAAGCTGATGGGATCCTCCTCTTTTTAGTAGATGCCATCTCTGTTTTCTCGCGCAATTGCATAACCTGTAGAAATGTTGCGCAACTTGAGCTCACATGAAGTGTTTGATAAAAATTTCTATCACATTTGCATCGATATCAGAGTGATTAGAGGGACAACAGGGTGTTGAGTACCAGGCAGTTAGCAAGTTTGGAAGGCTACTAATGACCATCAGCAGAGCTTGGAGAAGCCTAATTACCGTGACTAAATGGTCACGTGGGATTTGACTGCCTTTATGACTCGTGACCTGGTGTGGCGGTAATACGGTCAAAGCAACAGCCCTAGGAGTGGTTTGAAGTTGTTCGAGTTAAGTTCTATAACTACAGTACCTGGCTCCTGCCACGGCGCCGGTAGTTCCTGCGCACAATGTTCTTGTAGTTCTCGTTCTTTTTGGTCAGGTAGTAGAAGAGGACACATTCTGCCACCGTCTGAAACAAAACATAACATTACTAGGACCTCATCTCCAAAACAAGATGTGAAAAAGACTACTCAAGTGTCAGGCCGATCACTGTGCATGGAGTGAAGGATCTTCCAAACTGTACCTTTCTCTCCAGGAAAGAAGCAATCAGGCCAAAGTTTTTTGGGTGCTGGATGAACCTGTGACACACAGCAGACAGATGAATGCGTTTAAAAAAAATGATCTAATAAATGATCTGGAAGCACTCAGTCTTTTGATATGCAAGTAAATTGAGGAGTGAGTGACGCATGTGTAGTTTGGTTGATGGGAGAAGAGGCTCTCATCAGTGCTGACACCACAACACAGTCCCACATCCATCTCTCCAGAGATATCTCACTCTATTATTCATCTAAAGCATGCTCTCATCAACACTAACCTAGAGCTCCCTCACCATACTTCTATCAGCACATCCTGACTAACATTACTTGATATCCCAATAGGATAACACAGCTAGTACTGAGCATTGCTTACATCTCTTCCAACTCTCTCTTATTGATGTGTTTTTATATGAGGCTGAGCGGACAAGACAATTCAGTCTGCATCACATCCACATCTCTCTCTCTACTTTTCTCTCTCTCCCTCTCTGCACAGGGGAAGCATTTACAGTCTCTGATCTCAGTCTGTGGGTTCGGTTTGGCTGGTTGATGTATCCTTCATTTCTCACAAAGAGGGAAGATTCACTTCCTCAACAACTCCCTGACCTTTGGATAGTTCACAATCTCAGTCTGATTGCTATCAGAAAAACAAAACAATGTTTTGTCTACTACTGCACAGCACACACTCCTGCCATTCTAGGCAGAGTAATTCTACGGTGTGTACAACATACTTCTCGCGGAAGGTGTCCTTCTCCTGTTCGCTCCACATGTTCATGACCTGCCGGTCCTTGTACACCTTCATGGGGTCGTCCATCAGGCCGTTCATGTTGATGAACTTGATGCGCTGCTGCTCGGCGTCAAACAACAT